>NW_028249184.1:0-81818 GCF_964263255.1 Lissotriton vulgaris
AGCTGTACCCTCATTCTCGAGGAAATAATGCTCTATACAACAACAACAACAACAACAACAACAAATACATTTGTAAAGCGCTCTACATACACGTGAGGGTCTCAAGCTGCTGGAGGGGGGGGGCTGCTACTGATCGAAGAGCCAGGTCTTGAGAAGTCTTCTGAAGGTCTTGGCGGCGAAGTAGGAGAAGGATCTGCCCCCGGTGGTGTTTTTCCGGAAGTGAGGAACTGTGGCGAGGGCGAGGTTGGCAGAGCGGAGACTGCGGTGGGGGTGTAGAAGCTGAGTCGGTCATTAAGGTATCCTGGTCCGGCATTGTGGAGGGCCGTGTGTGTGTGGATGAAGAGTTTGAAGGTGATCCTCTTGTCGACGAGGAGCCAGTGCAGGTCTCTCAGGTGGGGTGTGATGTGGCTGAGTCGTGGGGCATATAGGATCAGTCGTGCTGCAGCGTTCTGAATGTGTTGCAGGGGCCTCAGGAGCTTGGTTGTTGTTCCTGCGTAGAGGGCATTCCCATTGTCCAGTCTGCTGGTGACGAGGGCATGGGTGACGGTCTTTCGCGTGTCAGAGGGAATCCATTTGAAGATCCTGCGGAGCATTCAGAGGGTGTTGAAGCAGGACGCGGAGACTGCGTTGACTTGCTTGGTCATAGAGAGGGCAGAGTCTAGGATGATCCCAGGTTGCGTGCGTGGTCGGTGGGTTCTGGGGCTGTTCTTAGCGATGTTTGCCACCAGGAGTCATCCCAGGCTGAGGGGGCGGAGCCGAGGATGAGGACCTCCATCTTGTCTGAATTCAGCTTCAGTCTGCTCTGCTTCATCCATTCGGCGACGGTCTTCATGCCTCTGTGGAGGTTGGCGTTGGCGGTGTGCGGGTCTTCGGTGAGGGATATGATCAGCTGGGTGTCGTCGGCATAGGAGATGATGTTGAGGTTATGTTGTCGTGTGACGCGGGCGAGTGGTGCCATGTAGATGTTGAACAGCATCGGGCTGAAGGAGGATCCCTGTGGGACCCCGCAGTTGATCTCGGTGGTCTTCGAGTGGAAGGGTGGGAGGAGGACACTCTGGGTTCTGCCGGAGAGGAAGGATTTGGTCCATGCTAGGGCCTTTTCTTGGATTCCGGCGTCATGGAGGCGTGTTGTTAGAGTGCAGTGGCAGACCGTGTTGAAGGCTGCTGATAGGTCAAGAAGGATGAGGGCGCGTTTCTCCTTTGTCCATCAGGATCCTGATGTTGTCGGTGGCTGCGATGAGGGCGGCCTCGGTGCCCTCATCTATACTCTCCTGTACTTTTGCATGGAATACCGGGTCCTCCAAGGCCACTGGACGCAATCGCCAGGTAGGAATTGCAGGCCTCCCCCGAGACCAATGCAACGCCAGTAACAGCGGATTGTGATCCAATATCATCCTCGCCAGGTGCTCAGTAAGTCTTACCATCGCATGAACGTCCGGGGTGCACAATATGGCATCCAACCACACATGTAAGTCATGGAGGGTGGAAAAAAAGAATAACCCCCCTCCCCTATATGTTGCGCACGCCATGTGTCTATCAGCCGCCACTCAGCTTGCCAACCCCGTAGGAGTTTTGAGAGCCTATGTATAGGTGCCTGAGGTAGAGGCGGGTGCAGCCTATCCATATCAGTATCTGTGATAGAGTTAAAATCAATTCCTAACCACACTGAAACAGTCGAGTATTGTGCCTGTAGTAAGCTAAGCTCAGCTAGGCCTACTTAGTGCAAGTCCTCAGACCTTAGGAAGAAGTTGGCAATGAAACTGGAAAATACAAAAGCAAAGTTTATTAAACCTTTAAAGGTGGTACTACAGTCCACACAACACCCTTCGCTATTGTATCTAGTAGCACCCCGAACTAAAGCACATGGCCCCTTTTATACACAATGAGGGGGCTCAAGAGAAGGCGGTACAAAAGACAAGAGCAGATTTATGACCATATAAGGACATTTTGAAAGGCACAATCGATGAGTAGGCGGAGTTAACAGTCTCCAATAACTGTTAAACACATTCCTATCTGGAACCAATTAGTAACAGTCGTTGTTCCTACTGCGCATGTCTGGGCATGCTGAAAACGGAGAATCCTAAAAATAGCCTGTTGCCGGGCAGACTTCAGGCATGGTGAACAAGAAAGTAGGACTAAGCACATGACGAGCACATGGCAATGTATGACATACAAAATGGCCGCTGCAAATACAAGATGGAGTTGGCACATTTGTTACGATAATGCTCAAAACTAAGCATGTCTTCTGCTATTGCTTAATCTAATTGTTGCTGATTTACAACAGACGACCCTTTCAGCATTAGCATCGACTTCCTAGGAAAAGCCAGATATTCATCTCTTACATCAATGGCCATCATACTAGCTATCTCCTTTTTCAGATAATTCTGCATTTTGACTTCTGTAATATTACTTTTAGCAGTGACACACATAGAACAAATCATCGGGCTGCATTGAATACAGACGCAGCAGGTGAAGATTATTGCAATTATTACACATAGGGCTGTTGGTAATACTTTCCAGCCCCAAGCAGAAATCAGAGTCCAAAACCACCCTGTAAAAGTCCATGTACCATTTTCTGAGCCAATGTCTGCAGCGATTTTATGAAGTTTATTAATCGCTTTATACACTGATGGGGTGTGGTCAGGGATGAACATCCAGCAGCTACTACCTATAACACTGCATGCACCACCTCTATCTGCTAGCATTACATCTAGCACCATCCGATTCTGAAAAGCTACAAATCTAACAATCTGCAATTCTTCAGAAATATTTCCTAAAGCTGCAGCTGTTTGATTGGTAACAGCTTCTACTACTCTAGTCAATCGTCGCACTTTCCTGCTATTTAATGCAGCACCTACAAAAAAGAACAATCCTAAATTAAAATCTATATATTGTTGTAGGCTAGTGTCAGTCTGATCAACATTATCAGTAGTCAACGTCCTCTTGTACCTATTTACAGTAATATTGTTGAATAATTTAAGATTTCGGTGATACAGTGGAGGTGCTAGAAACACAGGGGCCAACAAAAAAGATACATAGCAAATACCAGTCCATCCGGCCGGCAATCGATAATATCCACAATTTCCATACACAAAATAAGTGTTGTGTGAAGCTAAAAAGGTACTATTATTTAGACCATCTATATTCAATACAGTGATACAATCACTGACCCCTACAGGGATATATCCAGTGCTCTGTACACATAGTTCTGCTTGCCTTTGGGTAACAGAAATGACAAAATGTTCAGCATTAGATGAGTCCCTCGTGTTGGTGAAAATATATGGCATTGAAATATTGTCCGGTTGGTATTCCTCCCACTCCCATTTAGTTCCATTCAATTGGGGATACCCATCTTAGTCTTGATGGCACTCTTTATTCAACCGGAAAAGCAGTCTGCCTACTGGAGGCTTCCTACTCGCAAAGAGCAAAGTATACCAGGCTCGACAAGAGCCATTATGCGAAAAAGGGAGAGGTACAAACTGTGTACCTCCTTTCTTATGATGTGCAGGCATCATCCCACAAATCCAACAGTTTGCCACATTAGTACCGATGTGGGTGTGATGCAGCATTTGAATGAAGGTGTTATTAAGATAAGATTGTCAATGTTTCAATTCTTGATATGGGAGCGTAAAGAAATAATGCTCCTCTGGTGTAGGCCTATTAACAACACAAGCAGGAGTTGTTTCCTCAACAGACCATGTTATTGTTGCCACAATCATCAAGGCAACAACAAACCCTATAACACAAAAAATCTTCTTCTTTTCCATTCTTAGTCACAACACAAAACAAATCTTCCTGAAACTAAAGTAGTTGTCAGAGCTCTTACCCCTGGGTAGCCGTTGATTTCTTCACTACGGGCCAAGACGGGTGTCACTACTCTAATGCAGGGCTGATCTCCCCCCGCTTGCCACATTGGCTCTCCGTTTTAGTGACCCAGGGAATGCTCAGACAACTTTCATAATGCTGCAGATTTCTCTCTCGACCTCAAATTATATCTTGTTGCTCCAGAGACTGTTTGATCCGGGAAGAACTCCTCAGATCCGTCAGGCGTCACAGCACGTCTCTGTAGTCAGAACTTCTTGGTGGTCGGTCAACACAGCAGGCTCCACCAAAGTCGGGAGTACTCGGCGACAATGGGTACCGTGGACCCAATTCTTCCCTATTCGTGACTCAAACTGCTGTTCTTGTAGCAAGTAGCACTTGCTCTGGCCCACGCCACCTTGGCTCCAAACTGCTCGACCTCTCAAAATATTTCAGAAGAACAAAGTCTCCAGGTCGGAGATTATGGCCCTCGCCTATGGATCTGTCAGGCAGTGCTTCTCGAACCTGTTGATGAATAGACACCAAGTTATCAGTTAATTGTGCCAAATAGTCATTCATTAAGACACAAGGTACATGATACAAAGAACTCGGTTTAGGAATTCCCCAGATATTCATAGGCCTGCCAAATAGGATCTCATAAGGTGTGAGACCTGTTCGAGAATGAGGCACTGATCTGACAGCAATGCCAGTGGCAACGCATCTGGCCAAGTCAGAGAAATAGAAGCCTGTATTTCAGCTAATTTTAGTTTCAGAGTTGCATTGTATCTTTCCACCAAACCTGCTGATTGTGGGTGGAATACTGCATGAAACTTCTGTTTAATCCCTAATCCTTTTAGGACATACTTTATAACGTCCCCTACAAAATGCGGTCCGTTGTCGCTCCACAAAAATCTGCAAACACCGTAGCGAGCAAAGGATTCCTTCAAAAGCACTTATGCCAGTGTGGGATTTAATGTAAAATGCATGAGAGGGCATCTTAGAGATGCCCTCCAAAATCCATGTCTGGGCTGAGTGGCTGCAGAGGCTGCCACACCCCAGACATGTTGCTAGACCCCTGGGTAGAGAGCCCCCGCTCTCCTGGGCCTGCAACAATGTACATCATGGGTGAGGTGCTATGTCTCCTCCCCCAGGATGGACAGGGGGAAGCTTCAAAGGCATACTGCCTTTGAGAGCTTCTCCAGACCATTTTCTGTACCCAGCAACTGGCCCCAAACCCGTTCTACCCCCACTCTGGCAGGAAGACTGGCGGGATAAACTACGTCAGGATGGAGAGTGTGCCAACTTTTGCCAAATCCACCCCTCAGGTGAAGCACGACCCCGGGCTCCAGCCATCCTGTAGATGGGGGCCCCTTCCCAATCCCAGCTAGGCTCCTGCCCCCTCCCACAGGAGAGGAGCAGGCTAGGGGGTGTCCTCACCACAGGACAGGGACCCATTGGTCTCTGCCCTTGCCCTACCTGTACCGCCCCTAAATGTAGTATTTCGGGGCTCCCTGAACCTTCCTTCCTCAGATCCCGATATCAAAAGAACAAAGAAGATCAAGAAGAAGAAGACCCGCCGTGCAGCTGCTAACAACAGGACAACAACAACTGACTTGGCCCCAGCCCTACCGGCCTGTTGGTCCTGGAAACTGCTTCTGCCTAATCCCGGCGACCTCCGCGGACAGCAACCTTGGGATACCCAGAAGACCTGCCTGCCTTGACCTTCTCGAAGATTGTGACTCCCATCAGCAGAGGCTCTGCTGCAACAACCCACCTGGTGCTCATCAGGAAGCTCCGGACGAGCCTACTCTGCACCAGCCGAGCCCGGGCCGGGCCAACCCGAACCAAGACCACAAGGACGTCCCCCCAGCGACTGGGACCCAAAGTCCAGTGCCCAAAGACCCTCCTCAACGAACCAGCCGACGCCTGCAGACTCAGAACCAGGGGCCACTTCTACCGCGACCAGCCGAGGGTAAGCTTTTCCGACCCCCAAAGACACCCCTGCACCTGGTGCCCGCGGCCCCCTGCGCCTCCCTTTGGGGTACCTTCCTGTGCTCCATCCTCCCAACTTACATCTCGAAGTGCTGGTCGCCCCTGGAGAATCACCATCCAGAGCCTGCAGCCTTTGTTCCTTTTTCAAGATCCTCATTGGATAACATTGAGCTAACTGCGGCTCAAAAGCACCCTGCACCCAGCCGCCTGAGTGCCGCTGGCTGTAACCTCTTGGCCCTATCCTACTTCCCCCCTTGCCCTGAGCAAGTGACCAGGAGCCCAGCTCCCAGAGCTGCGTGGCCTGCTCACCAGCAGCCACCAACCGAAGGCCCCCTTTCCCTCATTGGATATAATTGGGACTACCTACCTCTGCACCCGGCCGCCCCTGTGCCACTGGGTCTGAACTAACTGTACTCACCTGACCCTGGGGGACCCCGGAGTCTATGCTCAGAGCCCTAACTTCACCAACCAAGTACTCAGCTGGAAACCGGTAATTCACTTACCTGCCATTGGATAACATTGACCCATTTTGACTCGAAAATTTTCTAAGTGTGAAGTTTTGAAAACTGAAAATATTCCTATAAAATCAGCCGAAGTCCGAATTCGAAAGTACTCACCTGTGATCAGGGGAGAAGCCAGTACTGTTCCTTTCAGCCCAGTACTGAACCGCAAAAGTAATCCCAGGCAGGTTTACTAGTAACCTGTATTTTCTTCGTAGGAACCCATTGTCTGCTTTTCAATGAAATTTCTTCTAAGTGTCTACTTTTGAAAACTACAAATATTCTCTAAAAATCGTACGAAATACTGAAATGCAATTACCTACCTGTTTTGAGTAAAGCCCCCAGTGCTGGCCCTAGGACACTAGTGCTGGGTTACAAAAGTAACGCGATCGTACTTTACCTGCAACCTGAATTTCCTCCCTGTGAATAACATTGTCAGAGTTACATTGAAACGTTTCTAAGTGTGAACTTTTAAAACAGCTTTATATTCATGAAAATTCATCAGAGTAACTAAAACATTTTTGCTAATCTGGTTTCAGCTTAGACCCCAGGACTAAATCTAAGATCTAGTCCTGGAACTACCAAAGTAATCCATAAAGTAATCAATTGTACGTACCTGTGAAAAACCCATTGATCTCAATGCTAGAGTGTGTTTCAGAACTGTGTTGCTTACTAGCTATCCTGTAATTATTATGTGCACAAACTTTATTGCTTCTCTGCAAAGTATTTACATGAGAGAACTCATAACTTGCCGAGTATATTTTTATAACTGTTAGTTCTAAAAAAAAAAAAAAACTATACATGAGGATATAATAACAATTGGCCTGGAGTTGGAGGGGCGCTAAAGGGCGCACACACGGAATGTCCGCCTAACGGTGAGGCTCCCGTTCCCTGGAGAAGTTATCCTTGATTAATCCTACATTACTGGAGGGTGGGAGTCCCCAAAAGCAGCTGATTCGGTGAAATGTGCAGCCACCCACGCCCGGTCCAACTCGTGGATCTCTAGGTGCAACTGGGACCGAGAAAGTGACCCTGCTGAAATCCCCCAGCGGAGCCGCTGGAACTGGTGATACGTGGGGATCGGGTTCCGGCTGCTACGTGAGGCTGTTGCTTGCCACGAGGCGGAGGGCCCTGACCGTAGGCCCCGGCTGCGGAGGCCGTGATAATCGACACTCTCGGTGTGGCGATCCGCCCCTTCCCCTGCCTACTGAGAGACCCCCCCAGAGCCCTGATGCCTGGAGGCATATGCATACTGGATTAACCAGCCATGGCGTTGCGGGCGCGCTTCTGCGTTCGGAGATAGGCGACCTGTGAGGGAGTTGGCGCTGGGCGAGAAGAGTGCTTCGGTTCCCTACGGCCGTGGCTATGGGCTGCGGCCGCCGCCGAAAGCGCTGCCTATCCTGCCTCCACCCCCGCTTTCAACACGAAGGTACAGAGCGCTGCTGGGGGTAGAGAGGCTACTGTCTTGGACTTCTGAGGCGAGCCCGCTCAGGCCAACTGCTGCTGGGGGCTGTGAGGGTCAGCCCGACCTGGAGGTGGTTCCCGATCCCTTCAGATCTTAGACGCGGCAGGCATTTGAAATATTTCCTCATCGGTGGGACACCCCCTACACTGGTGGGGTTACAAGTCCCCTGATCCCATGGTGGAATATTGAGACCAGCCTACACAGAGCTGGTGGAGGCGTAGGGGAGGCTGCACGGGCGGCTGCTGCCTGCCACGGGACTCTGCGAAGACCTGCTCAATTGCCCCGCGATAGCGCTGCCATATGGGACTGTGGAATGGCTAGGGGTGTCTGGTATTACTCATATAGAGGCGCCTGCCACTGATACGTTTTATGCATACGGAGGCTCTAACATTTTACAGTGCACAACCACATTTGACTAACCTAGGGATGAAGCAGCGCATATTGCTCAGGGTCAAGCGATAGACTCGATCGGCCTGAACGTGCTATTGGTAGAGGCCAGTGAGAAATCCTTGATACACGTGGCCCCCCGGTACATAGGCCCTGACTGAGCGGCACACTGTGTAGCTTCTACGTTTGTGATTGTTCAATAGCACGAGAGGGCACGAGACACAGAACTGGTGAAGGACTTGCATAAGGGTGTCCTAGCAGGTATCATGACTCCCCATTTGACCAGAAGGGGCGCACTACAGTACCGTCGGACCCCAAGGTGGCAGGCAGTGAGAGGCGCAGAGGCACGGTGGTGCATCCAGACAATCGCCAAACGAAAATAAATTTTGAAAACACGAAGAAAGGGTCGAAGACAGTGCCGGTGGAACCAGGGCCGAGTGGAGCGGACCTTACCGGCGCAAACTCTCCTCCTAAAGAGCTGGACATGCACCGTCTATTGCAGGAGATGCGACAAGGTTTTGCCACGGTGGTGGAGAAAGTGGACAGGATGTCCTCCAGGATGGACGCCCTTGTGCATAAAGTAGACCAATATGAGGAGCGGATAACGACGACAGAACAACGTATCTCGGACAATGACGACATCACCGCCTCACATACATCTCAACTGGCCCGCATGGACAACCTACTACGGGTCATAGCGGCCAAAAATGAGGATTTGGAAGCCCGTAGCAGGCGCAACAACATTCGCGTTACGGGCATTCCGGAGTCCACAGCACAGGCAGGATGGAACTATATGTGGAGAAACTCCTCAGAGCATCGGTGGGAGAGGATGCCTTCTCACCTCAGTTCATTGTCGAAAGGGCGCATAAATCGTTGGCCCCGTGCCTAAGCCCATAACACCGCCGAGGCCTCTCATCGCTCGCCTGCTGAACTATTGTGATTGGGACGTCGCACTGAGAGCTGCCCGAACCAAGCAGAACCTGAAATACAATGGTATCACCTTTTCTATCTATCCTGATTTCACTCCTCTAGTGCAGGAGAGACGCAAATTCCTGAATGTCAAAAAAAAATTGCGGGAAGCCCAGATAGACTATTCACTGCTCTACCCTGCAAACCTGTGGGTCATACACCAAGGAAAGCAGCAATTTTTCACGAACCCGCAAAAAGTAGAGGATTACTTGAAGGCAGTCAGAAAAGCATAGAGGGGTGGTCGGGGCGACAATGCTGACCTCGAGGACGATTCATCAATAGCGGATGATGATAACTGATGATAGAATAGACAACTCAAATCCTATCCTGGTTGGCTGGAACTTGAGAACATTGTGTCCGAAGGATCGGACACCATACTGGAGTTGGGGACTATTGAACTCGTCCAGTGGTAAAGTATTCCAGGGGCCACTATTCCGCCTTGGCCTCCACCAAGGGTTGTACATAACAGGAGGCTAACGGAGGGAGAAGTGGCTGTGCGCTCTTGATGTTGTTTCCCCAATGGGTATACCCCAATCATGGGAACAAGTTGTGGAAGTTGTGGGGGTAGGAGGGAGGGGCAGGGTCAGAATGGGTGGCTGCTGGCATGATTGGGATGCAGTAGTGGGAGGGGGGTAGAGTATTGTTGAGGAGGGAAATTTGCTTTACAGGGTGGGAAGGCGGTTGTTTGGAATTTGTGGTATTATGCATCACCTGAGAAGAGATGGTTCTACAGATACTACTATGGCCTGCTGCAATTATATGATGTTTCTTAGCTTATGGCGGGGTCAGGGTCCGATACGCAATTGAGTTGATTGTCATGAAATATAAGGGGTCTTAACAATGCCAAGAAATGTCGAAATGTGATTGCATACTTGGACAGCCACCAAGTTCAGGTTGCCATGTTGCAGGTAAGACACATATCTCCGTAGGCACGCACCAACTTCGCAAGCGCCCGTGTTTTTTCATCTTACTCCAATTATGTGAGGGGCGTGGCCATCCTGATTAGGCGAACTGTGCCATTTAAAGTGTGTGGTGAATTGTCGGATGCGGAGGGCCGCTTTACTCTGATTTGGGGACGTCTAGGCTGTGACACCATCACATTAGTGAACTGTTATGCACCTAATGTAGATATGCCAATTTTTTTACCACATTGTGGGGCAAAATACTGGACGTGGGGTCCCGGCACATTATCTGGGGGGGCGACTTTAACTTAGCGTTGGTGCCCCAACTGGATAGGGCAGACGGAGTGACGCATTACAAGCATAGGTCCAGGGAGGCCCTGATGGGTGTGATCTCGGAGAGCAATTTGGTGGATAGCTGGCGCTACTTACACCCTTTCCGAAAGGAGGGCACACATTTTACATCACTGACAGGCACATGGGTGCGACTGGACTACTTTTTTATGTCTGGAGATATTAGTGCGAGGTGACAGGGTGGAGCATCTCCTGAGGACATACTCTGACCATAGTCCGGTCCTGGTACACCTACAGGTGCCTGGATGGAACAACCCTCGACCACACAATGGCTACAACCAGTGGCCCTGTTAGACACAGTGGGCCCGATTCACAGAACTAACTTAAGAAAAAATCCTAAACTTACTACTTTTGGTGTTCACAGAAGTTAAGAGTTTGTCTTAAGTTTGTCTTAAGACAGACCTAAGACAGACTTAAGACAAAATCCTAACTTAAGTCTGTCTTAAGTCTGTCTTAAGACAAACTTAAGACAAAATCCTAACTTCTGTGAATACCAAAAGTAGTAAGTTTAGGATTTAGTCTTAAGTTAGTTCTGTGAATCGGGCCCAGTGTTCCGCACTGAACTTGGCGAGGGGATCGCTGCTTTCTTCCCTCGAAACAAGGGGTCTGTGGACATCACTGACAGGCACATGGGTGCGACTGGACTACTTTTTTATGTCTGGAGATATTAGTGCGGGGGTGACAGGGTGGAGCATCTCCTGAGGACATACTCTGACCATAGTCCGGTCCTGGTACACCTACAGGTGCCTGGATGGAACAACCCTCGACCACACAATGGCTACAACCAGTGGCCCTGTTAGACACAGTGGGCCCGATTCACAGAACTAACTTAAGAAAAAATCCTAAACTTACTACTTTTGGTGTTCACAGAAGTTAAGAGTTTGTCTTAAGTTTGTCTTAAGACAGACCTAAGACAGACTTAAGACAAAATCCTAACTTAAGTCTGTCTTAAGTCTGTCTTAAGACAAACTTAAGACAAAATCCTAACTTCTGTGAATACCAAAAGTAGTAAGTTTAGGATTTTGTCTTAAGTTAGTTCTGTGAATCGGGCCCAGTGTTCCGCACTGAACTTGGCGAGGGGATCGCTGCTTTCTTCCCTCGAAACAAGGGGTCTGTGGACTCAGTGGAACACATTTGGGAGGCATTCAAGGTTACGATCAGGGGGTATTGCATATCGAGAAGCTTCGGAGTGTTGCGCGACATTCAACGCACAATTCGCACACTCGATAGCGAACTGAAGGACTTGGAGGCTCGGATGGTAGCGGGGGATAATACTGAAACACATGCAGAGTTTAGAGATAAATTGACACAATACGAGGAGGAAGCGGACAGGGAAGCCAAGTTTAAAGGGAAATACTGGCAGGTGAGAAAATACTGTGAAGGAGACAGACCTGGCAAGGCCCTGGCAGTGTTGGCACGCACCCCGCACAATCCTAATACAATTCTAGAGGTTGTAGGTGAACAGGGACAAACAGTCAGAGACACAAATGACATATTGACTGCTTTCATATCTCATTATCATGCGCTGTATACCACGGCCACGACCACTGACGTGTCGTATAATGACTTCCTTGGTGACGTAGCTCTCTGCTGGCTCAGTGACGGTGATAGGGCCTTCCTAGCCTCCCCTTTTGAATTGGACGAAATCAGAGATGCTATTATGTCACTCAAAAAATGGAAAAGCACCCGGCCTAGATGGGATCCCAGCTGAGTTTTATAAAGCATATATAGACATTATGGCCCTTGTCCTCCGCAAGGTTTTTGAGGAATCTCTAGCTGACGGGGTCCTTCCCTGTTCAATGCGCGAAGTCGTGATTACCTCACTACTGAAAACTGGCAAGAGCCCCAGCGCCTGTGACTCCTATCACCCGCTTTCGCTCTTGAATTGCGATGTTAAAATACTGGCGAAGGTGCAGGCCATCAGACTGTGACTTCTGATGACCCGGATTGTGTTGCCTGATCAGTCTGGATTTATCCCTGGTCGATCCACCTCTCATAACCTACGCACATTGTTTTCCATGCTCCGCACGGTGCATCCCGATCTCCCAGTTGCAGCGTTTTTTTTGGATGCCACTAAGGCCTTAGATTCTGTCGAATGGCCGTACTTATTCAACGTCCTGACGCGTATGGGGTTCCCTAAATTATTTATCTCCTGGATCCGATTGCTGTATACGCAACCAACAGCGAAAGTCCTGATTAATGGCCATCTTTCTCCCTCCATTGCAATCACAAGGGGCACCCGACAGGAATGCCCACTATTCCCTCTCCTTTTCGCGATAGCCATTGAACCACTGGCTTGCAGGTCAGTCAGTTGCACAGAGAGAGCGCAGTTCGTTGTTTACAGCGTCAGATCAATTAGTCGTTATATGCGGACGACATGACGCTATTTGTCAAAGATCCATCACAAAACCTAAATCCCCTGCTTAGGGAATTTGTTTTATTTGGTAGACTGTCTGGAGTGCACATCAACTGGGCTAAGTCACACTTTTACCCTCTTACGGATGCGGTTGCTGATTTCCCACTTGGCTTTGCTTTAGAGTGGTGTCGTTCGGACTTGCGTTACCTTGGTATCCAAATCGCTCGTGATAAAGACGAAACATTGCGGCTGAACTACGGTGTGGCGGTCACGAAACTTACCGCTTCGGTTGATCGTTGGATCTCCCTCCCCCTCTCCATGGCGGGGAGGGCATGGCTTATCAAAATGGTGGTGCTGCCTCGATTTCTGTATCTTTTTCTTACTATCCCTTACTACCCGGGTGCGTTTTTTTTTAAAACATTAAAGTCGGAGCTGTGTCGCTTATTCTGGGGGCATAAGCACCCACAGCTGCGATGGTCAATGCTGACTCAACCACATGATAAGGGTGGCTTCGATGTACCCGATTTCGAGGCTTAATATTTATGTGCTCAAGCACATTACGCCTATCACTGGATGGTCCCCACTCCTTATATGCCTCAACTGGCAGTCGAAGACTGGATCACGAACCCACTTCCCCTCAATGGGCTCCTACATTGTCCAGTGACGTCCATAGAAACACCATATACCTCCGTCACATGCACTATGGATGCCTGGCGTCGCATGGCTAAGAGGCTGGACTGCACATTGCCGTATTCTCCTCTGCTACCACTGATGCACCACCCTAAGCTTGAACTCATACAGGAGCATGGCTTTCGGTTGCTCTGTCGGCGCCTACGAGTCACCTGTTGGGGCAACCTTTTCTCTAAAGGCCAGTTCAATTCTGCAGATCTGTTTTTTACTTCTCACGACCCTACTCCACTCGATACGTTCTATTACATGCGACTGCGCCAGGGGATGAAGGAAATTCTGCCTGACTTTCCCAATGAACCTGAGGTCCTATCTCCGCTACACTTCATGTTATGCTCGCATGACAGTTCACATCTGGTGTCTGGCATGTACCGCCATATCAGGGCGTCCAGCCCGGGTCCGGAGAACGCAGCCCGATTGCATTGGACTGCTGAACTGACAACGGAGGTCACTGATGAACAGTGGCTATACTGCTGTAACCTTATAGGGCCCGATTCACAGAATTAACTTAAGACTCAATCCTAAACTTACTACTATTTTGGAATTCACAGAATGCACTTACTACTTTTGGCATTCACAGAATGAAATTACTACTTTTGGTATTCACAGAAGTTAGGATTTTGTCTTAAGTTTGTCTTAAGACAGACTTAAGACAGACTTAAGACAGACTTAAGACAAAATCCTAACTTCTGTGAATACCAAAAGTTTTGTATACAAAGAGTCCTATTTTTGTGTTTTTCAACCACAAAATGTGGGTTGGAGATAACACAGAAAGAGATAGCTGAATAATTCCACTTGAACTACTAAAATAAACAGTTTTATAGGAAAAAAACAATGCCTTGCGCTGAGCTGCAGTGTCACAGGCAGATTATCTACAATTGCAGTGCCTGTCCGTTTGACGACGACCCTTCCTATCAAGCTGTGGAAAACTTCACAGGTTTGATGGATTACTGCTGAACCTGTCAGGGTATGCAGGAAACGAAAGAATAGGTCAGAGGTGCTGAATTGCAGGGAATCCAGTGATAACTCTTCTGAAGCTGTGCCTGTCAGCACATAACACCCCTCATACAATACTGCACATAAATGCCTGACAGGCTTGAGGTGGCCTTGGCTGTGCCTTTTGTAATGACCTAGAGTCAGCGCTCTAGTGTCCAGCATGTTACCACACACTGAACACTCATCCACCACAGTCGTCATCGGTCAGATGACCCTGCTCAATAAAGAGGGCTGAGCACACGTGCTCTGGCCAGTTCACCGAGTACCCCACTGTGTCTGTGTCACCTTATTCCTCAGCATGCAGGCCTAGGGCCCCACATCTTTACACTGGCGACGAGGAGGAAGCTGTGCCATGCATGCCAAAGGTGGAAAAACATCATGGGGAAAAGGGGAAGGAGCTGCCTGCCTCAAGGGCACACCCCCGTGTGACTGGCGGAGGCCGCTGAGAGGCCTGCAGAGCATGTGCCGAGCAAAGGGCCTGCTGGGAGATAAGAATGTGACTGGGAGCCTACCCCGCACCTCACAAGTCCAGCATGAGCCCCCCCTCCCGCATGTGAGTGCCCGGGAGAAAGTTCCGGCCCGAGCGGAGCCCACCCGCATCAGCTGCAACAGAGTGCCCAGCAAAGTGAAGAACCACGCAGAGCCCACCCGCGTGGACAAAGAGGCCCGCTGGCTGGAGGTGAGCACGTGAATGGAGATGCAGGGCTGCTTGATAAATGAAGTGGTCCCCCCCAGTGTAGCGAGGCCAGCGACTGCCCACCCCATTCTGTGAGCCCCGACGCGAAGAGCCGAATGCCCCGGTAGCCTGGAGGCATGCGAAGAGCCCAGAGGAGTGGACTGACTAGAGCCCTCCAGCGTCGGCTGCGAGGGAGTGTGAAAGCCAAAGAGGAGCCCACCTGCAGCTGAGCAGAGCGGCCCAGAAACCACCCCCTGCACAGCCCGTGAAGGAGGGCATGCTACGCGGGGTGGGACGCCGCGAAAAACGAATGCCTGGTCGCCGCGCCCAGTAACTCAAAGCACACAAGAGGGGAAAAGCGTCTGCCCGAGACACCGCACTTGTCCGCTACGACATACCACTGGATCCGGCAGCAACCCCAGCCCCCGCCGCGCAGCCTGTGAACAGGAAAGCTGCCGCGGGCAGGTAGAGCACAAAGGAGGCGGCGAGCCTGACAGCCTCAAAGTAGAGTGAAGCGACTCACTGGGGGAAACGGAGTCCTCTAGTGGTATCGGACTACCGGCACATGCCCCAAGAAGCAGCCGTGCACACGCCTGTACATTGAGAGAGCATCTGGTAGCAGGTGTAATGAAGAGCAGGCCCCAGGAGTGTGGGCGCGAGTCGACGAGCCACAGAAGCGTGGTTTTGTCCCCAGGGGGCCGTGCCAGAAGATTGCATGAACTCCGCACCGCCCAAACAGGCGATAAAGAAGGCCTGAATACAGAGCAGGACTGACAGCCTGCGAGTATCTCCCTATCCACCTGCAGTTAGAAAGGAGACAAGGGCCGGTATACACTGAAGCCAGCCCCCCCAAGCAATGCAAACAGACAGCTGGTAGCAATGTGTGCCCCCGCACAGCCAGCAAGAAGCAAAGTGCACCAAGAGACAGAGTCAAGTTTGGTGAAAAGACTCACCTGGGGGAGGAAAACAGAGAAGCTTCAATGGTGTGCACACAAATACACACGTATTCACAAAGGAAAGATTGAGAGGCAACTACTGTGGTCCCGATGCAGGGCAGCTAGAAATCGTGAGTAGTAGCCAGGCCATCCGGTGAAGGTGCTCCTTTCCCGATGGCAGCAAGCAAAAGACCCTTACCATAGAGGACAGCTGCCGAGGACAGTGAAAAACAAACTGAAGCAAGACAGCAGTGCCATTTAGTGGCCGTTGTCCGTACTGCAAAATGGGAGGAAAGAAACAAGCCTGCGACAAGCCAAAGAAACAGCAGCAGCACAAAGCTGTCTGGCAGCTGAATGACAAACAGCATCTGCAAAGAGAAAGAAAGGACTCACTTGGCGGGGACGCAGGAAGAACTAAACTAGTGCGCAAAAGTGAACGCACAGTAACACAGAGGTACTAAAGTGCTGCCAAGTAATCACACAGGATTTAATGAGAAGGGGGTGGCACAGGAATGCGCCAGAAGCTTTAGGAGCGCACCAGAAGTGCAGCAACTCCACACAGGAAACTCAAGAGAACGCGCATCAAGTGCGCCCAAGAGAAGCAAACAAAGAGTGCTGCCATCAGCGCGCGAAAGGGATTGACCAGAATATGACGCAACCATCCAGAAGCACTTAAGCAAACACTCCAGAAGCACTTAAACCATACCGGAAGAAAGTACAGCGATGCCTGGTGGCCACAGGCTATTGCTGCAGCAGTATGGCGAAGACAGGAGCACCACCACACGAACCGACGGTGGTTCTGAAACACGGCAACAGGAAAGTGCGAAGGCGCACGACGCAAATGTGCAGCAGTGCAGACAGCAGTAGCCCAAAGCAGCAAGACATGGAAGCAACCGAAGGCCGAACCCAGAAGCGCGCCAAAGCAATCGAACTGCGACGGAAAGGAAAAATGGTTGAGCAGAAAACCAGAAGCATGAAGACTCACCGGAAGAAGCCGACCACCCTGTCTGGTCGCAAAGGGGAAGAAGCCGACTACCCCGTTGGTCACAAAGAGTAATCTGACCACCCAGTCTGGTCACAAAGGATAAAGCCGACCAGTAGGATAGTCGCACAGGCACCAAGAAGCCGACCAGCCAGATGGTCGCACCAAGAAGCCGACCAGCCAGATGGTCGCACCAAGAAGCTGATCAGCCAGATGGTCGCACGAAGAAGCCTACCTGCCAGAGATCGGCAGAGGGGACCGGCAAGAGGTCCAAGAAGTTTGACCAAGGCGTGGTCTGCGAACATGGACAAACGAACTTCAACACCACAAGTTAGCAGAGAAGAACTGAAGAGGAAGTGAAGGTCGCGACACTAACTCTGGCAGTTGAGTGACAAGAAGACAGTGTCCTAGGACTAGGACATGACCAGAAAGACACGTGCAGAGGGCGCGCGCTGCACGAGGAAGCCTGGCTGGAGAAGATGAAAGGAGATCGGTCCAGGTTACGTCACACGAAGAAGGAAGAAGAAATCAGAGTGGCACACCGTCTCTGCGAGGAGAAGGAAGAAGAAAATCAGAGTGGCACGCCGCCACTCGCAAAAAAGAAGGAAGGTGAAAGACACTGGAACACCTGATTCCACTGCAGCAACAAGTCCTGGCAAGAGCACCGGCAGCACAGATCAAAGACATATACCTACGAGCCATCCATCCACAGGGAGATGACAGAAGAGAGCAAGCCGGACTGTTGACAACATCTACCTTTGGGGTTGAGCAGAGGATTGGATGGCGAGAGAGCTAAGGCATCAGGAAGCTGAGGAACTGACCACTCCACACCAGACCATGGCAACCCAAGAAGCAGAGGCCTCAAGAAACTCTAGTGGCAGCAAACCCCGAATGGAAGACAGATCCACAACTGCGCATCTGCAGGACCCACGAGGATGAAAGCCTTGTGTGCATTGAAAGGAGTCCACAACTTAACTTTCAGGTGGAACTAAGGACACAGCTGTGAAGCTCGTGGCGCGTCCCACTCACGTCCTGAAGGCTATGGTGGAGCAACATGACAGAAAGCACCAGTCCAGTGGAAGCCTGGCAAAGAGGACCTCCCTGACATCTTGTGAGGGAAGAACACCGGCGAGAGGGGCATCCTAGTGAGAAGGATGTTTCCACCTATTCTTTTCACCTGCCAAGAGACACTTTGAAGTCTGCCCAGAGACATCACCAAATACCAAGACTGTGTAGGGGAAGCTAGAAGACAGACAACACCCATATCATCCACCTTTCTCCCCAACTACTCATCGTCACCAGTTGAGCGAAGCAAGTTTGAGAACAACATCCAGGAGGCGCAGACAGAAGACCAAACTCACTGAACACCTGCGAACCATGCCACAGCGAACTGTTGGCCTTGGCTGCACTGACTACATTGCCCGTGGCCAGCAGCAGCCAAAGAGACTCGTTTGAAGTCATGAGTCCCATGTTATGTTTTGGTACATTCTTCTCCCACAGGTTTTCGTGCTTTTCCCGTTAGTTTTTTTTTCACCAAGTTTGATAGGGATGTAATGACCTAAAGTCAACCCTCTAGAGCTCAGCATGTTACCACACACTGAACACCCACCCACCACAGGCGTCATTGGTCAAATGACCCTGCTCAATAAAGAGGGCTGAGCACACGTGCTCTGGCCAGTTCACCGATTACCCCACTGTGTCTGTGTCACCTTATTCCTCAGCATGCAGGCCTAGGACCCCACATCTTTACATATTTCACTGTTTACAGATGATGCTGGAACACGGTGGATCTAACACACCAGTAGCAGCGTGGCAGTTTCTTCCCCTAATATGATGTGCATATCAACGTGTGCACACCATATACAATGATTAATATTTATCTGCATGAATAGCCTGAGGAGAATAAGCTGTGCCTGTCAGCCAAAGCAGAAGGCACAGAGAAAGATCAGATACCCCCCCAGGGAATACTGCACCAATATCCGGTAAGTGTCTATTGATAGGCATTAAAATATTTTGAATGCTGCATATGCCGTACATCAGTAGTACCCTTACAGAGAGAGTGGAATAAACTAGCGGCCCATGTATAATGCCAGCAGGCAGGGGCCCAACAGATGGGCCATGCAGATTCTATCAAACCATCTGCTGGGAACACCGCACCGCACTTAAACACATCAGCCCCTTCAGTATCGACATTCTAAACATGCTTGCACCAAGCTTTAGCCTGCTCCAACCAATGATTGCTTTTATACAGCACCAGCACTGCTCCAGACATTTGGTGAGGACGAATAACATGGGAAATGGGGGCGGGCATGGTAGTTAGTTCGCAGCATGCAAATTCACGGGAAAGACAGACAAAGGGACATACATCATTGGGTAACGAGGATTCTACAAAGCAGCTGCCTTGTGTAAACCTCCCCCCCGGAATCCGTACCGTATACGATTATACTGACGGGTGTTCCGGGGATAAAGTTTGAGCAACCAGAATCAGATAGGGAGTTGAAAAATAAAGTCATTTTTTGGCTGAATAAAAATAGAACACTCCCCCCATCATCTAACTCAGAGATTCTCAATGTTAGGAGGGTGAGTTGGGTAGGCCGTAGCACCAAGGACCTCGAGGGTGATTGTGTTATTGTGAATTTTAAAGACCCATGGGTAGTCGAACATATTCATCGTAAACCAAGGTTTAGTATAATGGGAGATATACAATCCCTGGGTCTAAATTATTTTTATCCCTTTGCTAATGGTTGCCTGCCACGCCCATTATATAATCAATGTAGGGGGAGACCTTATGGAGAGAATCAATCTGATTGGGCGATGCAGTATTTCCCTTTGAGAAATCGGTTTGAGTCACTTATGGGCCTGGAGGGGATGGATTGACTCCTGAATACCCCCAGTAGGAATATTGTGGCTATAGCAACTGGTAGGGTACATTCTGGAATCTCAATTAGACGGGTGAGGGTCAACACAGTGGAAGGAAAAGCTGTGGAAGAAAGAGCAGTGGCTGAAATGGTAGTTGGTAGTGATATAGACCCCCGTTTTACTCCTCTGGTGGATTTTGAATGCCATGAGGTGTGTAGTATGGATATGGCCAGGGACAGCATGGTGGCCAGCAAAGTAACATCAAGCTATGACAAAGATACGACAGCAGTAGCAATAAATAACAAAGCAAATCAGAAAGATGCTTTAGTTGGTAATCCCGCTAAGGAAACTGAGCCCATTCAGTCAGTAAGTAATCGATTGGATGGGTGTTCTTTCCGAGTAATTTCATGGAATATAGCAGGTCTTTCACGCAGGTTGCAGGATGAGACGTGGACAGAATATATAGAAAGCTTTGACATGATCTGTTTCTAAGAAACCTGGAGCAGAAACCATCAAGACTTGGATGGATACCAATCCTTTTGTGTGAAAGCTGAACCTTCCTTGGCTGGAAGGGCAAAGGGGGGACCAATGACCGCCATTTCTGTAAAATATAACACTGTGAAAACACTTAAATTAGTGGATTCTCCTTGGTACCAACTGCTTTTGATTGCAAATTTGTTCCGAGTCCATTTGCTCTTGATCAACTAGTATTATAACATCTTTGATCCTCAAACCAGATCTGTTACTGATAAACTACAGGAGGAGATAACTAAGGTTTCTAATAGCTCACCCTCCTTGTTTATCATGTGGGTAGGGGATTTTAATTGTTCCCTATGCAACCTTAGTGGGACTGGGGCATGCGGTTTGGTCGATATTTATGAGCAACGACTAGCGCATTTTAAACATTCACCACAAGGCGAAGCATTGAACAATATTATCGTGTTAAATGATCTTTGTATTTTGGACATGCCATCCCACTCCAAATCCTTGTCGATACCAACTTTCCAAGGGACTGGGGGTCAAATGAGTGTAATTGATTTTGCTATGGTTTCTAGTAGGTACACTAATTTTGTTGATGAATTTCAAATAGAAGTAAACCCTGTTAGTGATCATAATCCCCTTGTGCTGAAGCTGTGCCCTGTGATTGAGAGGAATCAGCACTCTGAACAACTAATGATATATAGCCAAAATCAAGGTCTGACTTTAAAGTGGGATATGGTTGATACGAGAAAGTTAGAGGAAAAGATCTTTAAAGTAAATCGTTCAGAGATAGATGCTTGTTTAACGCCCACTTGTGAGCCCGAAATGATAATTCAGAATTTTTAAACTATCTGTGGAAATGTGGCAAGGCACCTTCTTAAACCAGTAATCAAGGGTGAACCAAGGGAATATAAATGGTTTGACGCTGAATGCTCTGCAGCACAAACTTGATTAAAAAAGGCTTTGCACCAAGTACCTCGGGATAAGGAACTGATCAAAAATGCGGGAAAATTTTACAAGGATACTATTGATAAACGAAAATTAGAACTAAAAAAGAAGGCATGGGATGACCTTGAGAAATCTTCAGATCTGAGACAGTAGACTGTTTTGGGATGTAATAAATCGTCCCTTCCTCAATAGTCCTCGCAGTCCCGCTCCGATGCAGGAACACCAGGCGTCAGCCCCAAAGTCAGCACAGGTTCCAGGTATGCAGCAAGGGTTTTAAAATTTGCGTTGAAGGTTCGCAGAATCCCAAGAGTCTCCGACTTTGAGCGGCACACGTGCTCTGGCCAGTTCACCGAGTACCCCACTGTGTCTGTGTCACATTATTCCTCAGCATGCAGACCTAGGGCCCCACATCTTTACACCTTTCACCGTTTACAGATGATGCTGGAACACAGTGGATCTAACACACCAGTAGCAGCTTGGCAGTTTCTTCCCCTAATATGATGTGTATATCAACGTGTGCAATGATCAATGTTTATCTGCATGAACAGCCTGAGGAGATTAAGCTGTGACTGTCAGCGAAAGCAGAAGGCACAGAGAAAGATCAGATGCGCCCCAGGGAATACTGCACCAATATGTGGTAAGTGTCTATTGATAGGCATTAAAATATTTTGAATGCTTCATATGCCGTTCAACAGTAGTACCCTTACCGAGAGAGTAGAATAAACTAGCAGTCCACGTATAATGCCAGCAGGCAGGGGCCTAACAGATGGGCCATGCAGATTCTATCAAACCATCTGCTGGGAACACCGCACCGCACTTAAACACATCAGCCCCTTCAGTATCGACATTCTAAACATGCTTGCACCAAGCTTTAGCCTGCTCCAACCAATGATTGCTTTTATACAGCACCAGCACCGCTCCAGACATTTGGTGAGGACGAATAACATGCTGCTTTTTCTGGACCAATTCAATCAGATGGCCCTGGATCAAGGGCCCAGAATGTTATCGTAATTTCATGTTGCCACCATCTAAGCCCTGAAATAAACTTAGTGAAACAGAGCCCTGAAAGTAATCAGCCACTTGTGCTATACTGAATAACACTAACCACATCATAGGGATATCCTGAACTGTCAACTGGACTATTCACCTTTTTTAACACAAACATGTACTTATTGTATTGGCTCTTTCTCAACTCATAAATGCTCCTATTGCACTGGCACTTTACTCAATTACCATTACTGTGATCTTCAGAGCACTCAAATATTATCAACAAAAGTCTTTATAAAGTTTTCACTATTTCTTTTAATGTCCAATCTTCGTTCAAATCAAGTCCACTTTTCACCAAGTGATTGCTCGCAGCCAACACGCGTTTCGTCAAGTCTGTGTAGGACAAATTGACTTCTTCAGGGCTGCAACCCAAATATTTACAATCAGTCTTAATTCGCGCAAATTAAAAATACAAAGCAAATACAGTTCATAGATTCTCAATATAGTGCAGTAAGTCAAATTAATTTTCCAACCTTAACTAAGGTCTGGTGTATAGTTACAGTATTAACACATTGATTTCTCAAAGAAGGAACAAATTTGCCAAAAACATGATCTCAACGTTAATCAGAGAAAACCAATACATTCCAAATCATCACCAACTCTAATTACATACAAGTTATATGTATAAAGTGATGGGTATAAGGTTGTGGTTCCCGATACCACCCATAGTTAACAGATCACCTGTGGGTAACTCACCTAGTTACTGGTAGTTGTCTACACTCAACTCATCCATACGTAGTAAATTTGAGACATATATGATTTCGTCTCATTCTGTGCAGTTTGTCTCGTATCGACACCTATAAATCAAGTTTATAGGTCAAGTGTATAAATGGTGTTATCAGTGCTAAATACGCAAACAGGTTAAGTCTCACCAGTTAAGTCATTAAAGGACCGATAATTCCACTCACCAAATAGTAACGGGATTACAGTATTTATTTTCAAACGTATATAGGTCTATCCAAAGTTATCACTTCCAATTCAATTCACTGCGGATTGTTCCCATCAATTCCTAAAGTAAATTAACAACCGTGTCAGTACTATTAGTTAGGCATATGACGGTTTCAACAGAGTATTCAACCCAAAATATATATCAACTATGTATATCTCACCTTCACATTTCAGTATCAGCGCGTAGCATATATTTTATGTATTTATCTTCTAGTAACTTCTGTATTCGTAAATGTCAAACACGAGTCCGTGTCTAATAAAAGAAGAGTGGGTACAATCATGAGTCTCGAATCTACCCTACTGTCTAAACTTAAAGTTAAAGAAAGTTCGCCGTGCTCACCGTTAGTAAGTCCAATGTGTTCCGACTTTGGCGTTCAGCACGGGCCCCATCTTGTAGTGTCAATTTATAGTTATTTGTGCGGGCGCCATCTTATAATGTCTTAATATCATTACAAAACCGGCAGATCTTCTAAGAGAGTTACGCTCCCGCCATATTTGAATGGGTACAAATAAAGGCTTTAAATTATTCGATCAAGTAATAGTTTTGCGTTGATACTGTGTTACCGTCAATCCCGATGTCAATATTATGTACATAATTAGTGATCGATCATATTATTATATTATTTATTTTTCATAAGCTCCTCAACTAATTGGTAAGATGAATCATGTTCTCTCTCTCTTGACCTGTGAACCACTGGGGTCTTCAGGTTAACCACAACCCTTTCCCTTTCGTCAACATTATCCATTGTCTATCAATTTAACGTGTTCGTAGCATAAAACAATACAGAGCGGTAGTGGGTCCAAAAAAAAAAAAAAAAAAGTTATACAATCAAGTTAGTTTCCTACCATCAGTAAAGCAATACATAAGTATATAATCACTTAATACATCACTAACCTTTCCCGTACAATAGAGTGTTCAGTGTTGAGAGACATTAGTATAAACTAAATATAGAACAGAACCAATGGCACCAGCAATATCTTCTTTAAGTTTCACTCTACTGTTAATAGTTATTTCTCAGTTCCCAAGATAGAACTCATACTCATGGTCAACATTAAGACCACATTCAACCGCTTTCAGTCTAATCAACCAAAGTACCTCCCGCTTTCTCAATGTTAGCACTCTGTTACCCCCTCGTGGGTCTGGTTTTATGTGGTCAATCCCATGGTAGGAAAAAACATGTTGATCCTTGTTTTCAAAGTTCTGTATTAAATGTGACGCAATTGGATATCGTGTGTCTCCGTTTTTTAGTGCCCTATAGTGTTCAGCAATTCTATCTCTGAGTCTTCTCTTGGTACTCCCTATATAGATTTTGCCACATGTACATGAGATCACATAAATCACATATGTTGTGTCACAATTTATGAACATGCCAATAGTGTATTTGCCAGAATTGTTGTATTCAAAACACAGAACGTTCTTCATTGCCCATCTACATGAAATACATCTTCCACATTTATAGAAGCCTTTAAAACTGTTCAGCCAGTCTGTTTTATTCTGTTTATTCGGGTAACTGGGGCTCAACATGTTCTTCAGAGTTGTCCCTCTTCTAAATGTCACACTAGGTCTGTCATAAATGTACGGTTTTAGATCATTATCTATACAAAGCAGGTGCCAGTGTTTGTTAAAAATAGTAAATAATTTTGAGCTGTCCATTCCATAATTAGTTATCAGTCTTACCTTCTGATCAGTTGTTCTACCATCTTTACTCTCTCTTATCAGTGTAGTTTCTCTTCTCACTTTCTTTACTCTTGATACAGCTTTAGTAACCACATTTTGTCTGTATCCTCGATTAAGGAATCTAGATGTCATGTCTGCTATATTGTGCTCGAATTCTCTATCCATTGAACAGTTACGTCGAGCTCTAATTAGTTCTCCATATGGTATGGCTCTTTTCTGATAATTAGGGTGACAGCTCTCAGCATGCAAGATTGAGTTACAACTTGTAGGCTTTCGATACATCGACTATGAATCTTCGCTCCCTCCACATATAACTCCACGTCCAAGAAAGTAATTTTCTGCCTGTCATAAGAGGTTCTAAATCTCAAGTTATACGTATTCTCATTCAGGTAGTCAAAAAAACCTTTGAGTTTCTCTACTGTGCCTGTCCATATCATCAGGCAGTCATCAATAAAACAACCCCAGTAGTGTATATATGGGGTCCATTCTGTTCCCTCAGGGCCCCAGATTCGCTCCGCCTCGAACCAACCCATGAACAGGTTGGCAAAAGACGGAGCAAATCTAGAACCCATCGCCGTCCCAAGGCGTTGTCTGTACCACTGGTCATCGAATAAAAACACATTATTTTCCAGTACCAATTGAGTCATTCGTAATAGCATTTGAGTGTGATCAAACATTTCAGCTGGTCTCATGCTGAGAAAATGGTCCAAAGCACGTATACCCCTATCATGATCAATAATGGTATAAAGGGATACCACGTCCAGTGTAACTAGTAACATACCATCCTCCCATACAGTGTCTTCAAGTAAATTCAGTATGTGCTTGGTGTCTTCAATAAAAGATGGTAAGTTATAGACATACTGTCTCAAAAAGCAATCGATGAATTCGGATAATCTCTCCGTCGGGCCACCAATGCCGGAGACAATAGGCCGCCCTGGCGGTTTGTCCCGGCATTTGTGGACTTTTGGGAGAGTGTATAAACACGGTGATCTAGGTGTGCTTAGCATAAGGTAAAGGTACTCGTCATAATCTAGCAATGTCTGTTCGTACCATAACTTAAATTCACCATTTATGTTAACAATTATGTCTGGAATAGGATTGGTAGTCAACTTCTCTTAAAACAAGGTATCATTGAGTTGGGAGTAGATCTCATTATTGTAATCAATAGTATTTAATACCACTATATTCCCTCCCTTGAATGCACTACGTATTGTTATTGCTTTGTTATTCATAAGCTCATGTAGGGCTTCTCTTTCTCCAAGTGTGAGATTGTCTCGAAGTATCCTAGTGTCCCTAAGTCTGGATATGTCAATTGCCTTGTCAATATATGTGCAGACCATCTTAAAAAATGTATCGATGGTATTCCCTGGAATAAGTTGTGGGGTCCATTTTGACTTCACTTTCAATCCACTCCCTTCCCTCTGAAATCTCGATATCTCTAGATCTTCAATGAGTGTCTGCATTGTTACTGGATCATCTTCCCTCTCAGTGAGTGATAAAAGAAGCTGAGTGTCTTTCAATTCTTGTATCGTGATCTCACTAAGAAGTTTATTAGAGGATTGTTTATCTTTCACGGGTGCATTAGCAAAATGTTTCTCAATTTTGAGGTTTCTTACAAATTTAAAAAGATCTATTTTAGTCATACACCAGTCTAAATTCGTTGCTGGACAAAAACCCAAACCTTTTTTTAGTACAGTTACCATATTGTCAGACAATTCACAAGAGGATAGATTGATCACTTCTATGTCACATGCAATGGATTCATCATTTGTCATCATTGTTTCCATGATCTCAGGCTCCTTATTCTTGCGCCTGGATCTCCTACCCCCCCTACTGCCTCTCCTTGTCTTTTTGCTTGTGTATCTCGATTTCTCATCTCTAAGTCCCGATTCCCCTTCCTTAATCTCTGAACCTCTCCAAAAAAAGTAGTATTATTAGTGGTCGGGACTATCTCTGGTGCATCTCCATTCTCACTGCTAGATAACACTGAAGATGCATCAGTATCGCTCACTACCGGGGTGCTGCCACTCGTTGTATTCGTAGGAACTTTCTTAACCAGATAATCGAATCTTTTTGCAAAGGTATATACTCGTCCCGTGCTATAATCTCTCTCATCTCTCTTGAGTTTGTGTGCTTTCCTTTTCTTGATCTCCATCTGGAAATCATTTAGTTTCTCATCCAGAACCAAATAATTCTTAACAGTAAGTTCTGGTAAATTCATCTCTTTTATCTCATCTTCAATTTTGCTAATTTCCACAAGTAATTTCACTATCTTCCTTTCTGCATTATCAATAAGAATCTGTATAAGATTACGTGAACTATTATTTAGTTCTTTTTCCCATATGTCATATAAATCTGGTTCCAAGTCCTCATATGTCGGTATTATGTGCGATCTTAAGCCACTTGGAATCCTATTCAATGTTAAGTATTGTTTTAGGGTAGCAGCATCCCACCATTTATTTCACTCCGTACGTTTTAATAGTTCTAATTTCACGAATTTAGCTCTTAGACCTTCTTTCTTAGTAACTGCTGGGGGGCCAACCGCTTTCTTGATGGTCCCTCCTGCAGCTAAATTACCAAACAATGTCTCAGCCTCCTTATCTCTGTTCATTATTTGACCTTAGCGGCAGCTCTCTCACCACAAATTGTAGAAGAAAATGGTAACGGATTAAAGGAGCGCACAGCACAGAATCTAGGTATACGTGATCAGAACAATATGTCAAAGTGGTGCTCAGGAAGAGGTGGGGGACTGGTTACCACAGTCTCCAAGACAAACCAAGGTTCCAGACGATTACTGTGATCTTCTGAGCACTCAAATATTATCAACAAAAGTCTTTATATAGTTTTCACTATTTCTTTTAATGTCCAATCTTCGTTCAAATCAAGTCCAATTTTCACCAAGTGATTGCTCGCAGCCAACACGCGTTTCGTCAAGTCCGTGTAGGACAAATTGACTTCTTCAGGGCTGCAACCCAAATATTTACAATCAGTCTTAATTCGCGCAAATTAAAAATACAAAGCAAATACAGTTCATAGATTCTCAATATAGTGCAGTAAGTCAAATTAATTTTCCAACCTTAACTAAGGTCTGGTGTATAGTTACAGTATTAACACATTGATTTCTCAAAGAAGGAACACATTTGCCAAAAACATGATCTCAACGTTAATCAGAGAAAACCAATACATTCCAAAGCATCACCAACTCTAATTACATACAAGTTATATGTATAAAGTGATGGGTATAAGGTTGTGGTTCCCGATAACACCCATAGTTAACAGATCACTTGTAGGTAACTCACCTAGTTACTGGTAGTTGTCTACACTCAACTCATCCATACGTAGTAAATTTGAGACATATATGATTTTGTCTCATTCTGTGCAGTTTGTCTCGTATCGACACCTATAAATCAAGTTTATAGGTCAAGTGTATAAATGGTGTTATCAGTGCTAAATACGCAAACAGGTTAAGTCTAACCAGTTAAGTCATTAAAGGACCGATAATTCCACTCACCAAATAGTAACGGGATTACAGTATTTATTTTCAAACGTATATAGGTCTATCCAAAGTTATCACTTCCAATTCAATTCACTGCGGATTGTTCCCATCAATTCCTAAAGTAAATTAACAACCGTGTCAGTACTATTAGTTAGGCATATTGTCGTAAATTGGCCTGGCCGCGTTAGCGATTAGCTGAACCTACACGTTGTCCTCCTTAACTTGGCTATATACGAAAACGCCATTTTGAATGTTGCGACGGCCATCTTAGATCATAAGCGGCCTCGTGGCCAGCGTGCCCTTAGTCCGTTGTCCGTTCCGCTGACCACTCCAGTCTGCCCAGCAACAGGCTATTTTTAGTACTGGTCAAGCCGCACATGCGCAGTTCTAGCTGACCAGTAAGCCCTCAGGAATGTGCGCCAAACTGACCAGCGGAGTTGTGTCCCCTCCAATGAGCTGGCAGTATTCCAAAACATGACCATATATGTCCTTAAAATGTGTCTTAACTTGTGCCGCCTATCTTTTATTGCCCCAAAAGTGTATATAAAACGGGGTCACACCGTTGTTCGGTGTGATACCTCTTGCATTACCGAAGGGTGCTGTTTGAGTGTACCACCACCCCATGGGGTCTTAATAAACTTGTTCTTTGCCTTTTACAGTTTCCGTGCCAACAGTTCTTGAGTGTAAGTGGGTTATCTCCGGAGCGTGTAGGCCTTGGGAACCCTGATTTACTTCAATTGGCGACCACGAAGGGACTCATCGGCGACTCGGATGCCCGAAGGAGAGGTCGTGACGAAGGCTTGGAAACTCGCCATGGGCGCGCGCTGCCACGAGTGACCCGAGTCTTGGCTGCCACGGTGTCTTTTCCTTTCCTTCCGATCTGACCTTCCAGGTGGCGCCGGTCTCCGACTGAGTTTTCAAGTGTCTGCATCGCTGAGAAAGTGCAGTTTGGCTGATTTGGCTTAAAGACCTTGGCAGTTGGAACCTGGACATTTGAGAATTTGGGTAAGCTTTGTGTTCGGTAAGGTAGTCTCCGGACGCTTACTGAAGTCCTATGATTTGCGTTCGGTAAGGTAGTCTTCGGACGCTTACTGAAATTCTGTGATTTGTGATCGGTAAGGTAGTCCTCGGACGCTTGCCGAAGTCCTACGATCTACGTTTTGATTTGAGTTAGCTAACATTGTGAATTTGTGATCTTTGAACTTATATGTGTAGTGCACTTCACATAGGCAGGCATGTAGAGATGTTTCTCTAACTTTGTTTTTTTCCTCTGAGCGGCACAGTTGTGTGAAGTACTGTAAGTGCCATTTTGTGTGGTGTCACGCTTTCGTGATACTTTTCGAACATGCCTGTTTTCAGCACACTCCGAGGAATGTGCTGTTTTGGAGAAGGTACCTCAATCAGGTTAGCAGAAGCACAGCCGGCTCCCCCAGAGGGAACTCCAAATCGGGAGATGTACGCTTGCCGAAGTCCTACGATCTACTTTTTGATTTGAGTTAGCTAACATTGTGAATTTGTGATCTTTGAACTTATATGTGTAGTGCACTTCACATAGGCAGGCATGTAGAGATGTTTCTCTAACTTTGTTTTTTTCCTCTGAGCGGCACAGTTGTGTGAAGTACTGTAAGTGCCATTTTGTGTGGTGTCACACTTTCGTGATACTTTTCGAACATGCCTGTTTTCAGCACACTCCGAGGAATGTGCTGTTTTGGAGAAGGTACCTCAATCAGGTTAGCAGAAGCACAGCCGGCTCCCCCAGAGGGAACCCCAAATCGGGAGATGTACATCAAATATGGCCTTCCCCCTATTATGTATAGCAAATTATGGCATAAGTATACTAAGGCCGATCCTGAATTGCAATGGCCTCTACACGGGTCGTTCGATTTACGTAAAGTACAATTTGTAGAGCAATGTTTGTTTCAACGCAGGTCTAGACAAAATATGTTTGATTGCGTGCAAATGTGGGAGAAAGCGGTGCGTGAGCGAATGAAGCGTGAGGTTGCCTTGGCGGACAAAGAGCAGCGCAAGGCTGCTCGGGATAAGGCTTTACAGCTTGAGGAAAAGGAGGCTCAGGAGAAGAAAGAAAGGGAGGAACGGGAACGTAAATTGCAAACGACTGGTCAATTTCCTATTCGCCGACCACTTTATCCTGTCCTTAATAATGAAATTGATGATTTTTCTTTGTTAGATCGGTCACCGCCTCCGTACGTTTCGCCGACGGCTCCGGCTGCGGATTCAGAGGACGATGGACAGGATCAGTTGGGCCAGAAGGGTGTATCGGCTCTCAGGTTTACTGCGGAGAGGTCCGCTCATTTACGCAGTTGGGCTCGTAAAGTGAATAAGAATTGTGTTACTCAGGAGCAGTTGTTAACAGAAAAGAAAGCGTGGTCGGACCTTGAATTAATGTATTTTCTGTCTAGTTTGGCGGATGAAGTTATAGGCGCGTTTTGTGAGCTTTCTGATACGTTAGAGCCTAAATCGTTGTCAGTGTATCGTGAGAATTTGGCTAAAGGTGATTTTGATCTTTCAGATGTTGACGACCTATTCAAGCAACTGATCAAGCTGCGGGATGAGACAACCAGATTGCGGGAGGAACGGAAAAGGAGGCAAAAGGAGTCCGAGTCGGGGAATAATGGGCAGACTAAGGAGTGCTCTCTCCGTGGTTCAGATAAGAGTTCTGCATTGCATGTTATGCCTATGCGTGAAGCCGCGCCTTTGTATGTTCCACCTAAAGGGGAAGGTACGGATGATGACAAATTGTCGAAGGATGCGAAAGGGTATTTCGTGTATAATTGGGTATATACGCCGTGGAATAGAGCAGATGTCATGGCATTGAAAAATTCTTTACCTGATCTTCGGAAGAATCCGGCGGCATTCTATGAGGGGGTGGAGGGGGCTATATCGTCTTGTGTGATGACTCTCGTGGATATAGATTTGTTTTTTGGGCTCATTTTACCACCTGATATGTGGAGGCAAATTCGTAAAAATAATGATGAAACGATATTGGGGGGAACATGGAAAGAAATAAATGCTGCAGATTTAGATAGAGAACCAGCATGTAAACCTTGCCAGCTAATTCTAGATCTTCCGGCAGCTATCTTGAATAAATTAAAAACGCTTGTTCCCTCTAAAAAGATTGATTGGACTATGCTAACGTCGTGCAAGCAGAAACCCGATGAAACGGTCTCAGATTTCTTTACATGCTTCGAGGAGGCATTTCATGATTACAGTGGTCAATCTTTAACTGACGATACGGGTCGGCATTTGTTTGTAGATAAGTATGTAGCTAATCTCCTACCAGAGATTGCAAAGCGATTGAAGTCGAGTGAAAGTTCCTGGGCCACGGCGACCCCTGCGTCTTTGTTAACTATGGCTCAGTATTATGAGCGGCAGGAAGTGGAGGCTAAAGAAAGTGTAGAGAAAAAGGCGAAGGAATTGAAAACGAAGGTGATGTTGGCGCAGGTTCGGGGAACACAGGGTAGAGGGAATGATAGAGGTAGACGAGGTGGAGGAAACGCATCATATGGTCGTACCGACATAGCGGAGGATCAGTGTGCGTATTGTAAGGAATTTGGGCATTGGGCCGAAGATTGTCCGGTACTTCGTGAACAGCGTAGTCAGCGTGGACGAGGAAGTGGAAGGTCAAGAGGAGGTTATACTGGAGCGAGAGGTGGTGGAGGTGATCGTAGGCAGGTTGAGGAGAGGGGCCGTGGCCAGGATGAACGAAACATGTTTGATAGACGGAATCAATATCAGATTTCGGAGGGAGAGAATGTGGAACACCAGGATTATGTGCATGCATAGGACTGCGTAGGATGGGGTAAGGAATCAGTTGAAGTGTCGGTAGATCAGCAGGGTCCATACGTAACAGCGGGCATTCTGGGTTCTACTGATCAATTTCTAGTCGACACAGGAGCTACTCGTAGCGCTCTGTCGAAAAACTTGGTTCCGAGGACTCCCCTGTCTGGCGAAATGAATACGTGTGTAGGGTTTGATGGCACACCCTCCCCCAGCCCATTGTCCAAGCCCCTTTCACTATGCATTGACAAATACTTCAGTTTTGGCCAATTTTTGTTATCACCCCATACCCCAGACAATATCCTGGGCATTGATTTGCTTAAATATTTTTGAGCGACAATACGTTGCGCTCCAGAGGGAGTGCGGGTTATTCTGAATGACAATTATCCTGATCCTGACAGGTTTTATGCTATTTTAGACATTCCAGCTTTGGCCTCTCTACCGCATACGTTGTGGGCGACCTCAGATACGGATGTGGGAGAGATGCGTATTCCACCAATACACATTACTGTTAAGGAAGGGGCCCCTCTACCACGAGTGCCACAGTATAAGATTTCGAGAGAAGGTGAAATTGCATTGACACATATTGTTCAGGATTTGATTTCTGCAGGGGTTGTGGAGGAGGTCCCTTATAATGTTTGTAATAGTCCCATTCTTCCGATTCTTAAGAGAGACACTGACGGCAAAGTCTATCGATTTATTATTGATTTGCGAGAGATCAACAAAATTGTCATTCCCCAATACCCAGTGGTGTCCGATATTACGACCTTGCTTACCTTGGTTCCACCAACAGCCACCACCTTTAGCGTTATTGATTTAAAGAATGCGTTCTTTTCCATCCCTGTTCATCCTGATAGCAGATATCTGTTTGGCTTTACGCTCAATAATAAATCGTATAGATTTTGTTGTGTTCCCCAAGGATATACTGAAAGTCCTAGCATCTACAGCCAGGCTTTGAAAAGGCAGCTGGATTCTTTTAAATTGCAGTCTGGCGTTGCGCTCATCCAGTACGTGGATGACCTTCTGCTTGCTGCTGATTCCTATGCACAATGTGAACAGAGCACTCTTGCGTTGCTTTCCTTTTTGGCACAAAACAATCATAAGGTTTCCAAGAAAAAGCTTCAATACTGTAGACCCCAGGTGACCTATCTCGGTCATCTGTTGTCTAAGGAGGGGCGTGCATTAACATCTGATCAAATTCAAGCAATTTTAGACACACCAGTCCCCCGAACGCAGAGAGATGTACGCGCCTTCATAGGGTTGACGTCCTTTTGTAGGCAATGGACAGTCCCCCGCACGCAGAGAGATGTACGCGCCTTCATAGGGTTGACGTCCTTTTGTAGGCAATGGATCATGGGTTTTTCACATATTATAAAACCTCTGCTAGCACTACTGTCCAAAGCTACACCAATGCCCCTTGAGTGGACAGATGAATGACAGAAGGCTTTCGAGCAGTTGAGGCAGGCCCTTTGTTCTGCACCCGTGTTAGGTACACCAGATTACACGAAACTTTTCACATTATACGTGCACGAGAATGATGGGTGCGCGTTGTCCGTGTTAGTGCAATTACACGGGGATAAGCAGAGACCATGTGCATACTTCTCTGCTATTCTGTATCCTGTAGCACGAGGGTTGCCTGGGTGTTTTCGAGCGGTCGCAGCAACAGCAGTGGCCATACGACAGAGTGAGGGAATAGTGTTATCACACAAATTGTTGGTGTTAGTTCCCCACGCAGTAGATGCCCTGCTAAACCAAACAAAGACCCAATATCTTACGAGTGCACGGCTAACAGGATACGAGCTGACACTTTTGGCGCCACATATTACACTGAAAAGATGCGCTACTCTGAACCCTGCCACTTTATTGCCCTATCCGGCCGAGGAGGGTCAGGAAGAAAAACATCATGACTGTGTTTTCCTGACCGAGGAACAGACAAAGGGTCGTGTCGACTTACAGGATGTGCCACTTCCAGATGTGGATGGGGAACTGTGGGTTGATGGATCGTGTTTAAGGCTGCCAGATGGTACGACTTCCGCAGCCTATGCGATCACGACACTTAAGACAGTGGTAGAAACAGCTAGGATACCACAAAAGTCGGCTCAGGCAGCAGAGCTGATAGCCTTAACAAGAGCCTGCGAATTGAGTGCCGGATTATGTGTGAACATATACACGGACAGCCGGTATGCTTTTGGAGTGGCCCATGACTTCGGGCTACTTTGGAGAGAACGTGGGTTTCTGACATCACACGGAGAGCACATTATGCACGGAGAGCTAGTGCGTGATCTCCTAAATGCATTGCTTGGCCCTAAGAAAGTAGCGATAGTAAAGTGCAGTGCCCACAAAAAGATCACGGATAAAGTGGGCCAAGGAAATGCCTTTGCAGACAGCATAGCGAGACAAACGGCTATGTCCCGAACTAGCTCCCCCATGTACGTGATACAATCACAGGCTGAGCGATGGAGTGACGCTAGAGCAGAAATACTGGATATTCAAAAATCAGCTACTGAATCTGAACTCGCGGCATGGGCAGTAGAGGGGGTACTAGATGACGAGGGTTGTTGGAGAAGCAAAGACATGGAGAAGTGGAAATTGCCTGCGGCTTACTTACAGGCGATGGTCCAGATGACACATGGACCGGCCCATGTCGGAGCTCTTGCAATCACTCGGCTTTTAACGTGAGTTTGGGAACATCCCGAGATTGCTAATACTGCAAAGAGAGTAGTGCAGACCTGCCTGGTATGTTTGCAACACAATCCTGGAAAGGGGACCCATACTCCGAAATGAGGGTTCGTTCCACCTCCTGCACCATTTGAGGTGCTCCAAATGGATTACATCCAACTCGAGCGCTGCAATAACCTGAAGTATGTCCTAGTGGTGGTATGTGCTTTTAGCAAATGGGTTGAGGCCTACCCCACGAAAGACAACACGGCTTTGACAAATGCTAAGGTGTTGCTTAAGGAATTCTTTCCTCGCTTTGGAGTTTGTAAATTTCTGTGGAGCGATAATGGGCCCCATTTTGTTGGAAAGATTGTGGAATATGTACTGAAGGGGTTAGGGATTCAGCAGAAGTTCCACGCTGTATTCCACCCTCAGTCAGCAGGTCTGGTCGAGCGGTACAATGCGACGTTGAAGCTTAAGTTGGCCAAAATTGTGGCGTCTACATCGTTGAAGTGGCCGGATGCTTTGCCGCTAGCACTACTCTCTCTTAGATCAGTACCCCACTCACGAACTGGCCTTACGCCTTATGAGGTGGTGTTTGGGCGCCCTATGAATATCTGGGGGGTGCCCAAGCCGCGATTAATACATGATGTGCCTTGTGTTATGATGAACGACTATCTGGCACGATTAACAAATGATTTGCTCTCTATTCATCAACAGGTTCGAGAAGCGCTCCCTGACAACTCTACTGGAGAGGGCCATGATCTCCGCCCTGGTGACCATGTGATGGTTCGTTCGTTTGAAAGAGCAAGCAGTCTGGAGCCCAGGTGGAAGGGCCCCGAACAGGTCCTCCTAGCAACCCGCACCGCTGTACGAGTGACCAGGAAGCGGTGGGTGCATTCGACACATTGTCGCCGTGTCTCTCCGGATCTGGTGACTCCTGCTGCGCTGACTGATTACAAAGAGATCTTGGAGAAAGAAAAGAGCCCAGCTGTGACGTCGGCTGAAGTTGAGGGAGCCTTCCCGGACCAAGCTGCTGCCGGACGAGAGCGTTATAACTTGCGTCCTCGATAAGAAGATTTTTTTTGCATTTTGAGACTGGTTGGTTACCGCTCCAGGTTTGTGAAACGGAAACCGGGAATTCCAAGGGGGGGGGATCAGTTCTGCCAGTGTAGCGACACCCGTCTTGGCCCGGAGAAGAAAACAACGGCTACCTCGGAGTTCAGCACCGCATTTTTCTTTTTTTTTAAGGTATACACGCAAGTGTATCTAAGACTTTGTGAACAATTTGTGCTATTTGAGACTTTGCACGAACATTTCTGAACTATGGCATCAATGGCATCTCGTGATAAGAAAATATTGGGTGCCTTTCTTTTCGTTCTGACTATTGTGGTGATAGCTGTTATAGCCTGGGTAGTCGAACTTGTGGTGCCTGTACGTGAACATTTGCTGCCGACTACCCCGGCTCCGTCTGAACATTTTCATTTTACACTGCCTTTTCATGAAGAACGACACCGCCAAACGTATTTAAATAACAGCTTCACTCAGATTCTTCACCACACACATAACATGACCAATACCTCAAATTGCTGGGTGTGTGGGATGTTGCCAGGGCACCAGAAGAGAGGGGGCACCCCACTTATTCCACTCCCATTTTCGCATAATGGATCATGCAACGCTTGGTACACCCTCCTCTTTACTTTGAGATGGCCAACAAAAGGGGGGGTGCTTTTCCGCTTGAATAAAGTATGTTCCCATGACAAGGATGGGTTTCCCCGGGCTGAGGGCACTCGATTTGAGTGGGAAGAGTATAGGCCTGATAATGTGTCTGCCCCACGTGTATATAGCAATCAGCGGAACATTAATGTATCTAGTGCACATGTTATAAATGTCATTGCTACAAAAGCCGATTTATGTATCAGGAATAAGGGCTCGATTGCAGTGGGGAAAAGCGAATGTAATACTACTCTCACTTTTGATAGTCCGAATGGCATTTCATTTGTTGCATCACGAAATACGTATTTTATCTGTGGAACGAAGGGCTACCATCAGCTTCCATTGGGGTGGTTGGGCACGTGCTACGTATCGTTTGTGTTACCTCCTGTATTCATTGCCCCTCCAATGTATCACAATGATTACACCTTGTATCACGACTTCGTCCTGAATAGGGTTAAGCGAACTGTTGTTCTGGAGGACATTGACCAGACGGACACTACCTTGCAACAGTATGTGGACTTTAATATAGGACTATTCTCCTTTGTGGGGGCTGCATTGAACAGCCGGAAAATAAGACGACTGACACGTGTTGTCGAGGCTGTAGCGAATGACACTGCCACTGCCCTGGGGAATATTACTGAGGAATTACAGATTTCCAGGATTGTTACGCTGCAAAACAGGATGGTGTTGGATGTCGTTTTGGCTGATCGTGGGGGGGCATGTAGAATTATCGGAAGCAGCTGTTATGTATATATTCCGGACAATGCTCCATCCGTTTATGATGCCATCTCCAAGCTTCATAAAATCGCAGCTGAGATACACCCGGACAATGGAACTTGGACACTTTCAGGATGGTTCTGGTCCATGCTTGTTACCTGGGGCTGGAAACTGTTAACGATTCTGTGTGTACTTGTGGGAGCTATGTTTTTCATATGCCTATGTATTCAATGTGGCCCAGATTTATGTTCAATGTGTTTATCGGCTTGCATACCATCAAGACGAGCTCTTGCCCATGACAAAATGATGCTCCACAAAGAGGTGACACAAATTATGTTGATAGACATTGAGGACGAACATCCTGATTATGTTCATTATGAGGTAGATTCAGCTAAACGCTAAAAGGGTCGTCTGTCGTAAATTGGCCTGGCCGCGTTAGCGATTAGCTGAACCTACACGTTGTCCTCCTTAACTTGGCTATATACGAAAACGCCATTTTGAATGTTGCGACGGCCATCTTAGATCATAAGCGGCCTCGTGGCCAGCGTGCCCTTAGTCCGTTGTCCGTTCCGCTGACCACTCCAGTCTGCCCAGCAACAGGCTATTTTTAGTACTGGTCAAGCCGCACATGCGCAGTTCTAGCTGACCAGTAAGCCCTCAGGAATGTGCGCCAAACTGACCAGCGGAGTTGTGTCCCCTCCAATGAGCTGGCAGTATTCCAAAACATGACCATATATGTCCTTAAAATGTGTCTTAACTTGTGCCGCCTATCTTTTATTGCCCCAAAAGTGTATATAAAACGGGGTCACACCGTTGTTCGGTGTGATACCTCTTGCATTACCGAAGGGTGCTGTTTGAGTTTACCACCACCCCATGGGGTCTTAATAAACTTGTTCTTTGCCTTTTACAGTTTCCGTGCCAACAGTTCTTGAGTGTAAGTGGGTTATCTCCGGAGCGTGTAGGCCTTGGGAACCCTGATTTACTTCAATATGACGATTTCAACAGAGTATTCAACCCGAAATATATATCAACTATGTATATCTCACCTTCACATTTCAGTATCAGCGCGTAGCATATATTTTATGTATTTATCTTCTAGTAACTTCTGTATTCGTAAATGTCAAACACGAGTCTGTGTCTAATAAAAGAAGAGTGGGTACAATCATGAGTCTCGAATCTACCCTACTGTCTAAACTTAAAGTTAAAGAAAGTTCGCCGTGCTCACCGTTAGTAAGTCCAATGTGTTCCGACTTTGGCGTTCAGCACGGGCGCCATCTTGTAGTGTCAATTTATAGTTATTTGTGCGGGCGCCATTTTATAATGTCTTAATATCATTACAAAACCGGCAGATCTTCTAAGAGAGTTACGCTCCCGCCATATTTGAATGGGTACAAATAAAGGCTTTAAATTATTCGATCAAGTAATAGTTTTGCGTTGATACTGTGTTACCGTCAATCCCGATGTCAATATTATGTACATAATTAGTGATCGATCATATTATTATATTATTTATTTTTCATAAGCTCCTCAACTAATTGGTAAGATGAATCATGTTCTCTCTCTCTTGACCTGCGAACCACTGGGGTCTTCAGGTTAACCACAACCCTTTCCCTTTCGTCAACATTATCCATTGTCTATCAATTTAACGTGTTCGTAGCATAAAACAATACAGAGAGGTAGTGGGTCCAAAAAAAAAAAAAAAAAAAATTATACAATCAAGTTAGTTTCCTACCATCAGTGAAGCAATACATAAGTATATAATCACTTAATACATCACTAACCTTTCCCGTACAATAGAGTGTACAGTGTTGAGAGACATTAGTATAAACTAAATATAGAACAGAACCAATGGCACCAGCAATATCTTCTTTAAGTTTCACTCTACTGTTAATAGTTATTTCTCAGTTCCCAAGATAGAACTCATACTCATGGTCAACATTAAGACCACATTCAACCGCTTTCAGTCTAATCAACCAAAGTACCTCCCGCTTTCTCAATGTTAGCACTCTGTTACCCCCTCGTGGGTCTGGTTTTATGTGGTCAATCCCATGGTAGGAAAAAACATGTTGATCCTTGTTTTCAAAGTTCTGTATTAAATGTGACGCAATTGGATATCGTGTGTCTCCGTTTTTTAGTGCCCTATAGTGTTCAGCAATTCTATCTCTGAGTCTTCTCTTGGTACTCCCTACATAGATTTTGCCACATGTACATGAGATCACATAAATCACATATGTTGTGTCACAATTTATGAACATGCCAATAGTGTATTTGCCAGAATTGTTGTATTCAAAACACAGAACGTTCTTCATTGCCCATCTACATGAAATACATCTTCCACATTTATAGAAGCCTTTAAAACTGTTCAGCCAGTCAGTTTTATTCTGTTTATTCGGGTAATTGGGGCTCAACATGTTCTTCAGAGTTGTCCCTCTTCTAAATGTCACACTAGGTCTGTCATAAATGTACGGTTTTAGATCATTATCTATACAAAGCAGGTGCCAGTGTTTGTTCAAAATAGTAAATAATTTTGAGCTGTCCATTCCATAATTAGTTATCAGTCTTACCTTCTGATCAGTTGTTCTACCATCTTTACTCTCTCTTATCAGTGTAGTTTCTCTTCTCACTTTCTTTACTCTTGATACAGCTTTAGTAACCACATTTTGTCTGTATACTCGATTAAGGAATCTAGGTGTCATGTCTGCTATATTGTGCTTGAATTCTCTATCCATTGAACAGTTACGTCGAGCTCTAATTAGTTCTCCATATGGTATGGCTCTTTTCTGATAATTAGGGTGACAGCTTTCAGCATGCAAGATTGAGTTACAACTTGTAACCGACTATGAATCTTCGCTCCCTCCACATATAACTCCACGTCCAAGAAAGTAATTTTCTGCCTGTCATAAGAGGTTGTAAATCTCAAGTTATACGTATTCTCATTCAGGTAGTCAAAAAAACCTTTGAGTTTCTCTACTGTGCCTGTCCATATCATCAGGCAGTCATCAATAAAACGACCCCAGTAGTGTATATATGGGGTCCATTCTGTTCCCTCAGGGCCCCAGATTCGCTCCGCCTCGAACCAACCCATGAACAGGTTGGCAAAAGACGGAGCAAATCTAGAACCCATCGCCGTCCCAAGGAGTTGTCTGTACCACTGGCCATCGAATAAAAACACATTATTTTCCAGTACCAATTGAGTCATTCGTAATAGCATTTGAGTGTGATCAAACATTTCAGCTGGTCTCATGCTGAGAAAATGGTCCAAAGCACGTGTACCCATATCATGATCAATAATGGTATAAAGGGATACCACGTCCAGTGTAACTAGTAACATACCATCCTCCCATACAGTGTCTTCAAGTAAATTCAGTATGTGCTTGGTGTCTTCAATAAAAGACGGTAAGTTATAGACATACTGTCTCAAAAAGCAATCGATGAATTCGGATAATCTCTCCGTCGGGCCACCAATGCCGGAGACAATAGGCCGCCCTGGCGGTTTGTCCCGGCATTTTTGGACTTTTTTGAGAGTGTATAAACACGGTGATCTAGGTGTGCTTAGCATAAGGTAAAGGTACTCGTCATAATCTAGCAATGTTTGTTCGTACCATAACTTAATTTCACCATTTATGTTAACAATTATGTCTGGAATAGGATTGGTAGTCAACTTCTCGTAAAACAAGGTATCATTGAGTTGGGAGTAGATCTCGTTATTGTAATCAATAGTATTTAATACCACTATATTCCCTCCCTTGTCTGCACTACGTATTGTTATTGCTTTGTTATTCATAAGCTCATCTTTGATCTGTCCCCCTCTCCTCTTTCGGTCTCCAATTTCCAGTCAACTATGACATTCATCAGGGACTGGATGAACCACAACCACCTTAAATTGAACCCGGATAAAACCGAGCTGGTTCTCACCGGTGGTTCATCCAGTCCCTGGAACTCTCTCTTCTGGCCCCCTTCTCTTGGCTCTGCACCGACCCCCTCCACCACGGTCAAAACACTTGGGGTAAAAATTAACAGCCAACTCACTCTTCATTCACAAATTAGCTCTGTGGTGTCCTCTTGTTTCCTTTCTCTCCGCACTATCCGCACTGTTTCCCGCTTCTTTTCCCCCCAGGCACTCAGGATCATCATGGCCGCACTTGTAATATCCAAATTGGACTACGCAAACGCTCTTTACCACGGCATCCCTGCTTACAGTTTGCGTAGACTCCAGACCGTTCAGAATCAAGCGGCCCGGCTTGTGTACGGCCTCCCTCGATATCACCATTCCACCCCCCTTCTCAGGGAGCTCCACTGGCTCCCCATAAAGGAACGGGCTCTATTCAAGATCGGGTGCATGGTTTTCCAGGCCCGTCAGGGCTCTGCCCCTGCCTTCATCTCCTCACTAATCAAGTCCTATGTACCTGCAAGAGAACTTCGGTCTTCCTCCAGGTCCCTCCTCCAGATCCCTCGCTTCACTCGCAAAAAGTGGGGCGGGGCTAATTTCTCCACCCTAGCCCCAACCTTCTGGAACTCACTTCCTGACCACCTCCGCTCTGCTACTCAGTATCTCCCTTTTCGCAGAGAACTGAAAACGTTTCTTTTCAGTCAGGCTTTCCCCACTTAAAAACTCCCTCAATATTTTTTTTTTTTCATCTCTCCCTGGTCCCTCTTCATCTCAGTTGCCGATCCCCCCAGCGCCAAGAAACCGCAAGGTGTACGCTGCGCTCTACAAGTATTTTAAATTAGAAATTAGAAATTAGGGCTTCTCTTTCTCCAAGTGTGAGATTGTCTCGAAGTATCCTAGTGTCCCTAAGTCTGGATATGTCAATTGCCTTGTCAATATATGTGCAGACCATCTTAAAAAATGTATCGATGGTATTCCCTGGAATAAGTTGTGGGGTCCATTTTGACTTCACTTTCAATCCACTCCCTTCCCTCTGAAATCTCGATATCTCTAGATCTTCAATGAGTGTCTGCATTGTTACTGGATCATCTTCCCTCTCAGTGAGTGATAAAAGAAGCTGAGTGTCTTTCAATTCTTGTATCGTGATCTCACTAAGAACTTTATTAGAGGATTGTTTATCTTTCACGGGTGCATTAGCAAAATGTTTCTTAATTTTGAGGTTTCTTACAAATTCAAAAAGATCTATTTTAGTCATACACCAGTCTAAATTCGTTGCTGGACAAAAACCCAAACCTTTTTTTAGCACAGTTACCATATTGTCAGACAATTCACAAGAGGATAGATTGATCACTTCTATGTCACATGCAATGGATTCATCATTTGTCATCATTGTTTCCATGATCTCAGGCTCCTTATTCTTGCGCCTGGATCTCCTACCCCCCCTACTGCCTCTCCTTGTCTTTTTGCTTGTGTATCTCGATTTCTCATCTCTAAGTCCCGATTCCCCTTCCTTAATCTCTGAACCTCTCCAAAAAAAGTAGTATTATCAGTGGTCGGGACTATCTCTGGTGCATCTCCATTCTCACTGCTAGATAACACTGAAGATGCATCAGTATCGCTCACTACCGGGGTGCTGCCACTCGTTGTATTCGTAGGAACTTTCTTAACCAGATAATCGAATCTTTTTGCAAAGGTATATACTCATCCCGTGCTATAATCTCTCTCATCTCTTTTGAGTTTGTGTGCTTTCCTTTTCTTGATCTCCATCTGTAAATCATTTAGTTTCTCATCCAGAACCAAATAATTCTTAACAGTAAGTTCTGGTAAATTCATCTCTTTTATCTCATCTTCAATTTTGCTAATTTCCACAAGTAATTTCACTATCTTCCTTTCTGCATTATCAATAAGAATCTGTATAAGAAGCCGCACATGCGCAGTTCTAGCTGACCAGTAAGCCCTCAGGAATGTGCGCCAAACTGACCAGCGGAGTTGTGTCCCCTCCAATGAGCTGGCAGTATTCCAAAACATGACCATATATGTCCTTAAAATGTGTCTTAACTTGTGCCGCCTATCTTTTATTGCCCCAAAAGTGTATATAAAACGGGGTCACACCGTTGTTCGGTGTGATACCTCTTGCATTACCGAAGGGTGCTGTTTGAGTGTACCACCACCCCATGGGGTCTTAATAAACTTGTTCTTTGCCTTTTACAGTTTCCGTGCCAACAGTTCTTGAGTGTAAGTGGGTTATCTCCGGAGCGTGTAGGCCTTGGGAACCCTGATTTACTTCAATTGGCGACCACGAAGGGACTCATCGGCGACTCGGATGCCCGAAGGAGAGGTCGTGACGAAGGCTTGGAAACTCGCCATGGGCGCGCGCTGCCACGAGTGACCCGAGTCTTGGCTGCCACGGTGTCTTTTCCTTTCCTTCCGATCTGACCTTCCAGGTGGCGCCGGTCTCCGACTGAGTTTTCAAGTGTCTGCATCGCTGAGAAAGTGCAGTTTGGCTGATTTGGCTTAAAGACCTTGGCAGTTGGAACCTGGACATTTGAGAATTTGGGTAAGCTTTGTGTTCGGTAAGGTAGTCTCCGGACGCTTACTGAAGTCCTATGATTTGCGTTCGGTAAGGTAGTCTTCGGACGCTTACTGAAATTCTGTGATTTGTGATCGGTAAGGTAGTCCTCGGACGCTTGCCGAAGTCCTACGATCTACGTTTTGATTTGAGTTAGCTAACATTGTGAATTTGTGATCTTTGAACTTATATGTGTAGTGCACTTCACATAGGCAGGCATGTAGAGATGTTTCTCTAACTTTGTTTTTTTCCTCTGAGCGGCACAGTTGTGTGAAGTACTGTAAGTGCCATTTTGTGTGGTGTCACGCTTTCGTGATACTTTTCGAACATGCCTGTTTTCAGCACACTCCGAGGAATGTGCTGTTTTGGAGAAGGTACCTCAATCAGGTTAGCAGAAGCACAGCCGGCTCCCCCAGAGGGAACTCCAAATCGGGAGATGTACGCTTGCCGAAGTCCTACGATCTACTTTTTGATTTGAGTTAGCTAACATTGTGAATTTGTGATCTTTGAACTTATATGTGTAGTGCACTTCACATAGGCAGGCATGTAGAGATGTTTCTCTAACTTTGTTTTTTTCCTCTGAGCGGCACAGTTGTGTGAAGTACTGTAAGTGCCATTTTGTGTGGTGTCACACTTTCGTGATACTTTTCGAACATGCCTGTTTTCAGCACACTCCGAGGAATGTGCTGTTTTGGAGAAGGTACCTCAATCAGGTTAGCAGAAGCACAGCCGGCTCCCCCAGAGGGAACCCCAAATCGGGAGATGTACATCAAATATGGCCTTCCCCCTATTATGTATAGCAAATTATGGCATAAGTATACTAAGGCCGATCCTGAATTGCAATGGCCTCTACACGGGTCGTTCGATTTACGTAAAGTACAATTTGTAGAGCAATGTTTGTTTCAACGCAGGTCTAGACAAAATATGTTTGATTGCGTGCAAATGTGGGAGAAAGCGGTGCGTGAGCGAATGAAGCGTGAGGTTGCCTTGGCGGACAAAGAGCAGCGCAAGGCTGCTCGGGATAAGGCTTTACAGCTTGAGGAAAAGGAGGCTCAGGAGAAGAAAGAAAGGGAGGAACGGGAACGTAAATTGCAAACGACTGGTCAATTTCCTATTCGCCGACCACTTTATCCTGTCCTTAATAATGAAATTGATGATTTTTCTTTGTTAGATCGGTCACCGCCTCCGTACGTTTCGCCGACGGCTCCGGCTGCGGATTCAGAGGACGATGGACAGGATCAGTTGGGCCAGAAGGGTGTATCGGCTCTCAGGTTTACTGCGGAGAGGTCCGCTCATTTACGCAGTTGGGCTCGTAAAGTGAATAAGAATTGTGTTACTCAGGAGCAGTTGTTAACAGAAAAGAAAGCGTGGTCGGACCTTGAATTAATGTATTTTCTGTCTAGTTTGGCGGATGAAGTTATAGGCGCGTTTTGTGAGCTTTCTGATACGTTAGAGCCTAAATCGTTGTCAGTGTATCGTGAGAATTTGGCTAAAGGTGATTTTGATCTTTCAGATGTTGACGACCTATTCAAGCAACTGATCAAGCTGCGGGATGAGACAACCAGATTGCGGGAGGAACGGAAAAGGAGGCAAAAGGAGTCCGAGTCGGGGAATAATGGGCAGACTAAGGAGTGCTCTCTCCGTGGTTCAGATAAGAGTTCTGCATTGCATGTTATGCCTATGCGTGAAGCCGCGCCTTTGTATGTTCCACCTAAAGGGGAAGGTACGGATGATGACAAATTGTCGAAGGATGCGAAAGGGTATTTCGTGTATAATTGGGTATATACGCCGTGGAATAGAGCAGATGTCATGGCATTGAAAAATTCTTTACCTGATCTTCGGAAGAATCCGGCGGCATTCTATGAGGGGGTGGAGGGGGCTATATCGTCTTGTGTGATGACTCTCGTGGATATAGATTTGTTTTTTGGGCTCATTTTACCACCTGATATGTGGAGGCAAATTCGTAAAAATAATGATGAAACGATATTGGGGGGAACATGGAAAGAAATAAATGCTGCAGATTTAGATAGAGAACCAGCATGTAAACCTTGCCAGCTAATTCTAGATCTTCCGGCAGCTATCTTGAATAAATTAAAAACGCTTGTTCCCTCTAAAAAGATTGATTGGACTATGCTAACGTCGTGCAAGCAGAAACCCGATGAAACGGTCTCAGATTTCTTTACATGCTTCGAGGAGGCATTTCATGATTACAGTGGTCAATCTTTAACTGACGATACGGGTCGGCATTTGTTTGTAGATAAGTATGTAGCTAATCTCCTACCAGAGATTGCAAAGCGATTGAAGTCGAGTGAAAGTTCCTGGGCCACGGCGACCCCTGCGTCTTTGTTAACTATGGCTCAGTATTATGAGCGGCAGGAAGTGGAGGCTAAAGAAAGTGTAGAGAAAAAGGCGAAGGAATTGAAAACGAAGGTGATGTTGGCGCAGGTTCGGGGAACACAGGGTAGAGGGAATGATAGAGGTAGACGAGGTGGAGGAAACGCATCATATGGTCGTACCGACATAGCGGAGGATCAGTGTGCGTATTGTAAGGAATTTGGGCATTGGGCCGAAGATTGTCCGGTACTTCGTGAACAGCGTAGTCAGCGTGGACGAGGAAGTGGAAGGTCAAGAGGAGGTTATACTGGAGCGAGAGGTGGTGGAGGTGATCGTAGGCAGGTTGAGGAGAGGGGCCGTGGCCAGGATGAACGAAACATGTTTGATAGACGGAATCAATATCAGATTTCGGAGGGAGAGAATGTGGAACACCAGGATTATGTGCATGCATAGGACTGCGTAGGATGGGGTAAGGAATCAGTTGAAGTGTCGGTAGATCAGCAGGGTCCATACGTAACAGCGGGCATTCTGGGTTCTACTGATCAATTTCTAGTCGACACAGGAGCTACTCGTAGCGCTCTGTCGAAAAACTTGGTTCCGAGGACTCCCCTGTCTGGCGAAATGAATACGTGTGTAGGGTTTGATGGCACACCCTCCCCCAGCCCATTGTCCAAGCCCCTTTCACTATGCATTGACAAATACTTCAGTTTTGGCCAATTTTTGTTATCACCCCATACCCCAGACAATATCCTGGGCATTGATTTGCTTAAATATTTTTGAGCGACAATACGTTGCGCTCCAGAGGGAGTGCGGGTTATTCTGAATGACAATTATCCTGATCCTGACAGGTTTTATGCTATTTTAGACATTCCAGCTTTGGCCTCTCTACCGCATACGTTGTGGGCGACCTCAGATACGGATGTGGGAGAGATGCGTATTCCACCAATACACATTACTGTTAAGGAAGGGGCCCCTCTACCACGAGTGCCACAGTATAAGATTTCGAGAGAAGGTGAAATTGCATTGACACATATTGTTCAGGATTTGATTTCTGCAGGGGTTGTGGAGGAGGTCCCTTATAATGTTTGTAATAGTCCCATTCTTCCGATTCTTAAGAGAGACACTGACGGCAAAGTCTATCGATTTATTATTGATTTGCGAGAGATCAACAAAATTGTCATTCCCCAATACCCAGTGGTGTCCGATATTACGACCTTGCTTACCTTGGTTCCACCAACAGCCACCACCTTTAGCGTTATTGATTTAAAGAATGCGTTCTTTTCCATCCCTGTTCATCCTGATAGCAGATATCTGTTTGGCTTTACGCTCAATAATAAATCGTATAGATTTTGTTGTGTTCCCCAAGGATATACTGAAAGTCCTAGCATCTACAGCCAGGCTTTGAAAAGGCAGCTGGATTCTTTTAAATTGCAGTCTGGCGTTGCGCTCATCCAGTACGTGGATGACCTTCTGCTTGCTGCTGATTCCTATGCACAATGTGAACAGAGCACTCTTGCGTTGCTTTCCTTTTTGGCACAAAACAATCATAAGGTTTCCAAGAAAAAGCTTCAATACTGTAGACCCCAGGTGACCTATCTCGGTCATCTGTTGTCTAAGGAGGGGCGTGCATTAACATCTGATCAAATTCAAGCAATTTTAGACACACCAGTCCCCCGAACGCAGAGAGATGTACGCGCCTTCATAGGGTTGACGTCCTTTTGTAGGCAATGGACAGTCCCCCGCACGCAGAGAGATGTACGCGCCTTCATAGGGTTGACGTCCTTTTGTAGGCAATGGATCATGGGTTTTTCACATATTATAAAACCTCTGCTAGCACTACTGTCCAAAGCTACACCAATGCCCCTTGAGTGGACAGATGAATGACAGAAGGCTTTCGAGCAGTTGAGGCAGGCCCTTTGTTCTGCACCCGTGTTAGGTACACCAGATTACACGAAACTTTTCACATTATACGTGCACGAGAATGATGGGTGCGCGTTGTCCGTGTTAGTGCAATTACACGGGGATAAGCAGAGACCATGTGCATACTTCTCTGCTATTCTGTATCCTGTAGCACGAGGGTTGCCTGGGTGTTTTCGAGCGGTCGCAGCAACAGCAGTGGCCATACGACAGAGTGAGGGAATAGTGTTATCACACAAATTGTTGGTGTTAGTTCCCCACGCAGTAGATGCCCTGCTAAACCAAACAAAGACCCAATATCTTACGAGTGCACGGCTAACAGGATACGAGCTGACACTTTTGGCGCCACATATTACACTGAAAAGATGCGCTACTCTGAACCCTGCCACTTTATTGCCCTATCCGGCCGAGGAGGGTCAGGAAGAAAAACATCATGACTGTGTTTTCCTGACCGAGGAACAGACAAAGGGTCGTGTCGACTTACAGGATGTGCCACTTCCAGATGTGGATGGGGAACTGTGGGTTGATGGATCGTGTTTAAGGCTGCCAGATGGTACGACTTCCGCAGCCTATGCGATCACGACACTTAAGACAGTGGTAGAAACAGCTAGGATACCACAAAAGTCGGCTCAGGCAGCAGAGCTGATAGCCTTAACAAGAGCCTGCGAATTGAGTGCCGGATTATGTGTGAACATATACACGGACAGCCGGTATGCTTTTGGAGTGGCCCATGACTTCGGGCTACTTTGGAGAGAACGTGGGTTTCTGACATCACACGGAGAGCACATTATGCACGGAGAGCTAGTGCGTGATCTCCTAAATGCATTGCTTGGCCCTAAGAAAGTAGCGATAGTAAAGTGCAGTGCCCACAAAAAGATCACGGATAAAGTGGGCCAAGGAAATGCCTTTGCAGACAGCATAGCGAGACAAACGGCTATGTCCCGAACTAGCTCCCCCATGTACGTGATACAATCACAGGCTGAGCGATGGAGTGACGCTAGAGCAGAAATACTGGATATTCAAAAATCAGCTACTGAATCTGAACTCGCGGCATGGGCAGTAGAGGGGGTACTAGATGACGAGGGTTGTTGGAGAAGCAAAGACATGGAGAAGTGGAAATTGCCTGCGGCTTACTTACAGGCGATGGTCCAGATGACACATGGACCGGCCCATGTCGGAGCTCTTGCAATCACTCGGCTTTTAACGTGAGTTTGGGAACATCCCGAGATTGCTAATACTGCAAAGAGAGTAGTGCAGACCTGCCTGGTATGTTTGCAACACAATCCTGGAAAGGGGACCCATACTCCGAAATGAGGGTTCGTTCCACCTCCTGCACCATTTGAGGTGCTCCAAATGGATTACATCCAACTCGAGCGCTGCAATAACCTGAAGTATGTCCTAGTGGTGGTATGTGCTTTTAGCAAATGGGTTGAGGCCTACCCCACGAAAGACAACACGGCTTTGACAAATGCTAAGGTGTTGCTTAAGGAATTCTTTCCTCGCTTTGGAGTTTGTAAATTTCTGTGGAGCGATAATGGGCCCCATTTTGTTGGAAAGATTGTGGAATATGTACTGAAGGGGTTAGGGATTCAGCAGAAGTTCCACGCTGTATTCCACCCTCAGTCAGCAGGTCTGGTCGAGCGGTACAATGCGACGTTGAAGCTTAAGTTGGCCAAAATTGTGGCGTCTACATCGTTGAAGTGGCCGGATGCTTTGCCGCTAGCACTACTCTCTCTTAGATCAGTACCCCACTCACGAACTGGCCTTACGCCTTATGAGGTGGTGTTTGGGCGCCCTATGAATATCTGGGGGGTGCCCAAGCCGCGATTAATACATGATGTGCCTTGTGTTATGATGAACGACTATCTGGCACGATTAACAAATGATTTGCTCTCTATTCATCAACAGGTTCGAGAAGCGCTCCCTGACAACTCTACTGGAGAGGGCCATGATCTCCGCCCTGGTGACCATGTGATGGTTCGTTCGTTTGAAAGAGCAAGCAGTCTGGAGCCCAGGTGGAAGGGCCCCGAACAGGTCCTCCTAGCAACCCGCACCGCTGTACGAGTGACCAGGAAGCGGTGGGTGCATTCGACACATTGTCGCCGTGTCTCTCCGGATCTGGTGACTCCTGCTGCGCTGACTGATTACAAAGAGATCTTGGAGAAAGAAAAGAGCCCAGCTGTGACGTCGGCTGAAGTTGAGGGAGCCTTCCCGGACCAAGCTGCTGCCGGACGAGAGCGTTATAACTTGCGTCCTCGATAAGAAGATTTTTTTTGCATTTTGAGACTGGTTGGTTACCGCTCCAGGTTTGTGAAACGGAAACCGGGAATTCCAAGGGGGGGGGATCAGTTCTGCCAGTGTAGCGACACCCGTCTTGGCCCGGAGAAGAAAACAACGGCTACCTCGGAGTTCAGCACCGCATTTTTCTTTTTTTTTAAGGTATACACGCAAGTGTATCTAAGACTTTGTGAACAATTTGTGCTATTTGAGACTTTGCACGAACATTTCTGAACTATGGCATCAATGGCATCTCGTGATAAGAAAATATTGGGTGCCTTTCTTTTCGTTCTGACTATTGTGGTGATAGCTGTTATAGCCTGGGTAGTCGAACTTGTGGTGCCTGTACGTGAACATTTGCTGCCGACTACCCCGGCTCCGTCTGAACATTTTCATTTTACACTGCCTTTTCATGAAGAACGACACCGCCAAACGTATTTAAATAACAGCTTCACTCAGATTCTTCACCACACACATAACATGACCAATACCTCAAATTGCTGGGTGTGTGGGATGTTGCCAGGGCACCAGAAGAGAGGGGGCACCCCACTTATTCCACTCCCATTTTCGCATAATGGATCATGCAACGCTTGGTACACCCTCCTCTTTACTTTGAGATGGCCAACAAAAGGGGGGGTGCTTTTCCGCTTGAATAAAGTATGTTCCCATGACAAGGATGGGTTTCCCCGGGCTGAGGGCACTCGATTTGAGTGGGAAGAGTATAGGCCTGATAATGTGTCTGCCCCACGTGTATATAGCAATCAGCGGAACATTAATGTATCTAGTGCACATGTTATAAATGTCATTGCTACAAAAGCCGATTTATGTATCAGGAATAAGGGCTCGATTGCAGTGGGGAAAAGCGAATGTAATACTACTCTCACTTTTGATAGTCCGAATGGCATTTCATTTGTTGCATCACGAAATACGTATTTTATCTGTGGAACGAAGGGCTACCATCAGCTTCCATTGGGGTGGTTGGGCACGTGCTACGTATCGTTTGTGTTACCTCCTGTATTCATTGCCCCTCCAATGTATCACAATGATTACACCTTGTATCACGGCTTCGTCCTGAATAGGGTTAAGCGAACTGTTGTTCTGGAGGACATTGACCAGACGGACACTACCTTGCAACAGTATGTGGACTTTAATATAGGACTATTCTCCTTTGTGGGGGCTGCATTGAACAGCCGGAAAATAAGACGACTGACACGTGTTGTCGAGGCTGTAGCGAATGACACTGCCACTGCCCTGGGGAATATTACTGAGGAATTACAGATTTCCAGGATTGTTACGCTGCAAAACAGGATGGTGTTGGATGTCGTTTTGGCTGATCGTGGGGGGGCATGTAGAATTATCGGAAGCAGCTGTTATGTATATATTCCGGACAATGCTCCATCCGTTTATGATGCCATCTCCAAGCTTCATAAAATCGCAGCTGAGATACACCCGGACAATGGAACTTGGACACTTTCAGGATGGTTCTGGTCCATGCTTGTTACCTGGGGCTGGAAACTGTTAACGATTCTGTGTGTACTTGTGGGAGCTATGTTTTTCATATGCCTATGTATTCAATGTGGCCCAGATTTATGTTCAATGTGTTTATCGGCTTGCATACCATCAAGACGAGCTCTTGCCCATGACAAAATGATGCTCCACAAAGAGGTGACACAAATTATGTTGATAGACATTGAGGACGAACATCCTGATTATGTTCATTATGAGGTAGATTCAGCTAAACGCTAAAAGGGTCGTCTGTCGTAAATTGGCCTGGCCGCGTTAGCGATTAGCTGAACCTACACGTTGTCCTCCTTAACTTGGCTATATACGAAAACGCCATTTTGAATGTTGCGACGGCCATCTTAGATCATAAGCGGCCTCGTGGCCAGCGTGCCCTTAGTCCGTTGTCCGTTCCGCTGACCACTCCAGTCTGCCCAGCAACAGGCTATTTTTAGTACTGGTCAAGCCGCACATGCGCAGTTCTAGCTGACCAGTAAGCCCTCAGGAATGTGCGCCAAACTGACCAGCGGAGTTGTGTCCCCTCCAATGAGCTGGCAGTATTCCAAAACATGACCATATATGTCCTTAAAATGTGTCTTAACTTGTGCCGCCTATCTTTTATTGCCCCAAAAGTGTATATAAAACGGGGTCACACCGTTGTTCGGTGTGATACCTCTTGCATTACCGAAGGGTGCTGTTTGAGTGTACCACCACCCCATGGGGTCTTAATAAACTTGTTCTTTGCCTTTTACAGTTTCCGTGCCAACAGTTCTTGAGTGTAAGTGGGTTATCTCCGGAGCGTGTAGGCCTTGGGAACCCTGATTTACTTCAATATGACGATTTCAACAGAGTATTCAACCCGAAATATATATCAACTATGTATATCTCACCTTCACATTTCAGTATCAGCGCGTAGCATATATTTTATGTATTTATCTTCTAGTAACTTCTGTATTCGTAAATGTCAAACACGAGTCTGTGTCTAATAAAAGAAGAGTGGGTACAATCATGAGTCTCGAATCTACCCTACTGTCTAAACTTAAAGTTAAAGAAAGTTCGCCGTGCTCACCGTTAGTAAGTCCAATGTGTTCCGACTTTGGCGTTCAGCACGGGCGCCATCTTGTAGTGTCAATTTATAGTTATTTGTGCGGGCGCCATTTTATAATGTCTTAATATCATTACAAAACCGGCAGATCTTCTAAGAGAGTTACGCTCCCGCCATATTTGAATGGGTACAAATAAAGGCTTTAAATTATTCGATCAAGTAATAGTTTTGCGTTGATACTGTGTTACCGTCAATCCCGATGTCAATATTATGTACATAATTAGTGATCGATCATATTATTATATTATTTATTTTTCATAAGCTCCTCAACTAATTGGTAAGATGAATCATGTTCTCTCTCTCTTGACCTGCGAACCACTGGGGTCTTCAGGTTAACCACAACCCTTTCCCTTTCGTCAACATTATCCATTGTCTATCAATTTAACGTGTTCGTAGCATAAAACAATACAGAGAGGTAGTGGGTCCAAAAAAAAAAAAAAAAAAAATTATACAATCAAGTTAGTTTCCTACCATCAGTGAAGCAATACATAAGTATATAATCACTTAATACATCACTAACCTTTCCCGTACAATAGAGTGTACAGTGTTGAGAGACATTAGTATAAACTAAATATAGAACAGAACCAATGGCACCAGCAATATCTTCTTTAAGTTTCACTCTACTGTTAATAGTTATTTCTCAGTTCCCAAGATAGAACTCATACTCATGGTCAACATTAAGACCACATTCAACCGCTTTCAGTCTAATCAACCAAAGTACCTCCCGCTTTCTCAATGTTAGCACTCTGTTACCCCCTCGTGGGTCTGGTTTTATGTGGTCAATCCCATGGTAGGAAAAAACATGTTGATCCTTGTTTTCAAAGTTCTGTATTAAATGTGACGCAATTGGATATCGTGTGTCTCCGTTTTTTAGTGCCCTATAGTGTTCAGCAATTCTATCTCTGAGTCTTCTCTTGGTACTCCCTACATAGATTTTGCCACATGTACATGAGATCACATAAATCACATATGTTGTGTCACAATTTATGAACATGCCAATAGTGTATTTGCCAGAATTGTTGTATTCAAAACACAGAACGTTCTTCATTGCCCATCTACATGAAATACATCTTCCACATTTATAGAAGCCTTTAAAACTGTTCAGCCAGTCAGTTTTATTCTGTTTATTCGGGTAATTGGGGCTCAACATGTTCTTCAGAGTTGTCCCTCTTCTAAATGTCACACTAGGTCTGTCATAAATGTACGGTTTTAGATCATTATCTATACAAAGCAGGTGCCAGTGTTTGTTCAAAATAGTAAATAATTTTGAGCTGTCCATTCCATAATTAGTTATCAGTCTTACCTTCTGATCAGTTGTTCTACCATCTTTACTCTCTCTTATCAGTGTAGTTTCTCTTCTCACTTTCTTTACTCTTGATACAGCTTTAGTAACCACATTTTGTCTGTATACTCGATTAAGGAATCTAGGTGTCATGTCTGCTATATTGTGCTTGAATTCTCTATCCATTGAACAGTTACGTCGAGCTCTAATTAGTTCTCCATATGGTATGGCTCTTTTCTGATAATTAGGGTGACAGCTTTCAGCATGCAAGATTGAGTTACAACTTGTAACCGACTATGAATCTTCGCTCCCTCCACATATAACTCCACGTCCAAGAAAGTAATTTTCTGCCTGTCATAAGAGGTTGTAAATCTCAAGTTATACGTATTCTCATTCAGGTAGTCAAAAAAACCTTTGAGTTTCTCTACTGTGCCTGTCCATATCATCAGGCAGTCATCAATAAAACGACCCCAGTAGTGTATATATGGGGTCCATTCTGTTCCCTCAGGGCCCCAGATTCGCTCCGCCTCGAACCAACCCATGAACAGGTTGGCAAAAGACGGAGCAAATCTAGAACCCATCGCCGTCCCAAGGAGTTGTCTGTACCACTGGCCATCGAATAAAAACACATTATTTTCCAGTACCAATTGAGTCATTCGTAATAGCATTTGAGTGTGATCAAACATTTCAGCTGGTCTCATGCTGAGAAAATGGTCCAAAGCACGTGTACCCATATCATGATCAATAATGGTATAAAGGGATACCACGTCCAGTGTAACTAGTAACATACCATCCTCCCATACAGTGTCTTCAAGTAAATTCAGTATGTGCTTGGTGTCTTCAATAAAAGACGGTAAGTTATAGACATACTGTCTCAAAAAGCAATCGATGAATTCGGATAATCTCTCCGTCGGGCCACCAATGCCGGAGACAATAGGCCGCCCTGGCGGTTTGTCCCGGCATTTTTGGACTTTTTTGAGAGTGTATAAACACGGTGATCTAGGTGTGCTTAGCATAAGGTAAAGGTACTCGTCATAATCTAGCAATGTTTGTTCGTACCATAACTTAATTTCACCATTTATGTTAACAATTATGTCTGGAATAGGATTGGTAGTCAACTTCTCGTAAAACAAGGTATCATTGAGTTGGGAGTAGATCTCGTTATTGTAATCAATAGTATTTAATACCACTATATTCCCTCCCTTGTCTGCACTACGTATTGTTATTGCTTTGTTATTCATAAGCTCATCTTTGATCTGTCCCCCTCTCCTCTTTCGGTCTCCAATTTCCAGTCAACTATGACATTCATCAGGGACTGGATGAACCACAACCACCTTAAATTGAACCCGGATAAAACCGAGCTGGTTCTCACCGGTGGTTCATCCAGTCCCTGGAACTCTCTCTTCTGGCCCCCTTCTCTTGGCTCTGCACCGACCCCCTCCACCACGGTCAAAACACTTGGGGTAAAAATTAACAGCCAACTCACTCTTCATTCACAAATTAGCTCTGTGGTGTCCTCTTGTTTCCTTTCTCTCCGCACTATCCGCACTGTTTCCCGCTTCTTTTCCCCCCAGGCACTCAGGATCATCATGGCCGCACTTGTAATATCCAAATTGGACTACGCAAACGCTCTTTACCACGGCATCCCTGCTTACAGTTTGCGTAGACTCCAGACCGTTCAGAATCAAGCGGCCCGGCTTGTGTACGGCCTCCCTCGATATCACCATTCCACCCCCCTTCTCAGGGAGCTCCACTGGCTCCCCATAAAGGAACGGGCTCTATTCAAGATCGGGTGCATGGTTTTCCAGGCCCGTCAGGGCTCTGCCCCTGCCTTCATCTCCTCACTAATCAAGTCCTATGTACCTGCAAGAGAACTTCGGTCTTCCTCCAGGTCCCTCCTCCAGATCCCTCGCTTCACTCGCAAAAAGTGGGGCGGGGCTAATTTCTCCACCCTAGCCCCAACCTTCTGGAACTCACTTCCTGACCACCTCCGCTCTGCTACTCAGTATCTCCCTTTTCGCAGAGAACTGAAAACGTTTCTTTTCAGTCAGGCTTTCCCCACTTAAAAACTCCCTCAATATTTTTTTTTTTTCATCTCTCCCTGGTCCCTCTTCATCTCAGTTGCCGATCCCCCCAGCGCCAAGAAACCGCAAGGTGTACGCTGCGCTCTACAAGTATTTTAAATTAGAAATTAGAAATTAGGGCTTCTCTTTCTCCAAGTGTGAGATTGTCTCGAAGTATCCTAGTGTCCCTAAGTCTGGATATGTCAATTGCCTTGTCAATATATGTGCAGACCATCTTAAAAAATGTATCGATGGTATTCCCTGGAATAAGTTGTGGGGTCCATTTTGACTTCACTTTCAATCCACTCCCTTCCCTCTGAAATCTCGATATCTCTAGATCTTCAATGAGTGTCTGCATTGTTACTGGATCATCTTCCCTCTCAGTGAGTGATAAAAGAAGCTGAGTGTCTTTCAATTCTTGTATCGTGATCTCACTAAGAACTTTATTAGAGGATTGTTTATCTTTCACGGGTGCATTAGCAAAATGTTTCTTAATTTTGAGGTTTCTTACAAATTTAAAAAGATCTATTTTAGTCCATTCCATCCATCCATCTCCATTCTCACTGCTAGATAACACTGAAGATGCATCAGTATCGCTCACTACTGGGGTGCTGCCACTCGTTGTATTCGTAGGAACTTTCTTAACCAGATAATCGAATCTTTTTGCAAAGGTATATACTCGTCCCGTGCTATAATCTCTCTCATCTCTCTTGAGTTTGTATGCTTTCCTTTTCTTGATCTCCATCTGTAAATCATTTAGTTTCTCATCCAGAACCAAATAATTCTTAACAGTAAGTTCTGGTAAATTCATCTCTTTTATCTCATCTTCAATTTTGCTAATTTCCACAAGTAATTTCACTATCTTCCTTTCTGCATTATCAATAAGAATCTGTATAAGATTACGTGAACTATTATTTAGTTCTTTTTCCCATATGTCATATAAATCTGGTTCCAAGTCCTCATATGTCGGTATTATGTGCGATCTTAAGCCACGTGGAATCCTATTCAATGTTAAGTATTGTTTTAGGGTAGCGTAAATATGGGTATACGTGCTTTGGACCATTTTCTCAGCATGAGACCAGCTGAAATGTTTGATCACACTCAAATGCTATTACGAATGACTCAATTGGTACTGGAAAATAATGTGTTTTTATTCGATGGCCAGTGGTACAGACAACGCCTTGGGACGGCGATGGGTTCTAGATTTGCTCCGTCTTTTGCCAACCTGTTCATGGGTTGGTTCGAGGCGGAGCGAATCTGGGGCCCTGAGGGAACAGAATGGACCCCATATATACACTACTGGGGTCGTTTTATTGATGACTTCCTGATGATATGGACAGGCACAGTAGAGAAACTCAAAGGTTTTTTTGACTACCTGAATGAGAATACGTATAACTTGAGATTTACAACCTCTTATGACAGGCAGAAAATTACTTTCTTGGACGTGGAGTTATATGTGGAGGGAGCGAAGATTCATAGTCGGATGTATCGAAAACCTACAAGTTGTAACTCAATCTTGCATGCTGAGAGCTGTCACCCTAATTATCAGAAAAGAGCCATACCATATGGAGAACTAATTAGAGCTCGACGTAACTGTTCAATGGATAGAGAATTCGAGCACAATATAGCAGACATGACATCTAGATTCCTTAATCGAGGATACAGACAAAATGTGGTTACTAAAGCTGTATCAAGAGTAAAGAAAGTGAGAAGAGAAACTACACTGATAAGAGAGAGTAAAGATGGTAGAACAACTGATCAGAAGGTAAGACTGATAACTAATTATGGAATGGACAGCTCAAAATTATTTACTATTTTGAACAAACACTGGCACCTGCTTTGTATAGATAATGATCTAAAACCGTACATTTATGACAGACCTAGTGTGACATTTAGAAGAGGGACAACTCTGAAGAACATGTTGAGCCCCAGTTACCCGAATAAACAGAATAAAACAGACTGGCTAAACAGTTTTAAAGGCTTCTATAAATGTGGAAGATGTATTTCATGTAGATGGACAATGAAGAAGGTTCTGTGTTTTGAATACAACAATTCTGGCAAATACACTATTGGCATGTTCATAAATTGTGACACAACATATGTGATTTATGTGATCTCATGTACATGTGGCAAAATCTATGTAGGGAGTACCAAGAGAAGACTCAGAGATAGAATTGCTGAACACTATAGGGCACTAAAAAACGGAGACACACGATATCCAATTGCGTCACATTTAATACAGAACTTTGAAAACAAGGATCAACATGTTTTTTCCTACCATGGGATTGACCACATAAAACCAGACCCACGAGGGGGTAACAGAGTGCTAACATTGAGAAAGCGGGAGGTACTTTGGTTGATTAGACTGAAAGCGGTTGAATGTGGTCTTAATGTTGACCATGAGTATGAGTTCTATCTTGGGAACTGAGAAATAACTATTAACAGTAGAGTGAAACTTAAAGAAGATATTGCTGGTGCCATTGGTTCTGTTCTATATTTAGTTTATACTAATGTCTCTCAACACTGAACACTCTATTGTACGGGAAAGGTTAGTGATGTATTAAGTGATTATATACTTATGTATTGCTTTACTGATGGTAGGAAACTAACTTGATTGTATAACTTTTTTTTTTTTTTTTTGGACCCACTACCGCTCTGTATTGTTTTATGCTACGAACACGTTAAATTGATAGACAATGGATAATGTTGACGAAAGGGAAAGGGTTGTGGTTAACCTGAAGACCCCAGTGGTTCGCAGGTCAAGAGAGAGAGAACATGATTCATCTTACCAATTAGTTGAGGAGCTTATGAAAAATAAATAATATAATAATATGATCGATCACTAATTATGTACATAATATTGACATCGGGATTGACGGTAAAAAAGTATCAATGCAAAACTATTACTTGATCGAATAATTTAAAGCTTTTATTTGTACCCATTCAAATATGGCGGGAGCGTAACTCTCTTAGAAGATCTGCCGGTTTTGTAATGATATTAAGACATTATAAGATGGCGCCCGCATAAATAACTATAAATTGACACTACAAGATGGCGCCCGTGCTGAACGCCAAAGTCGGAACACATTGGACTTACTAACGGTGAGCACGGCGAACTTTCTTTAACTTTAAGTTTAGACAGTAGGGTAGATTCGAGACTCATGATTGTACCCACTCTTCTTTTATTAGACACGGACTCGTGTTTGACATTTACGAATACAGAAGTTACTAGAAGATAAATACATAAAATATATGCTACGCGCTGATACTGAAATGTGAAGGTGAGATATACATAGTTGATATATATTTTGGGTTGAATACTCTGTTGAAACCGTCATATGCCTCACTAATAGTACTGACACAGTTGTTAATTTACTTTAGGAATTGATGGGAACAATCCGCAGTGAATTGAATTGGAAGTGATAACTTTGGATAGACCTATATACGTTTGAAAATAAATACTGTAATCCCGTTACTATTTGGTGAGTGGAATTATCAGTCCTTTAATGACTTAACTGGTTAGACTTAACCTGTTTGCGTATTTAGCACTGATAACACCATTTATACACTTGACCTATAAACTTGATTTATAGGTGTCGATACGAGACAAACTGCACAGAATGAGACGAAATCATATATGTCTCAAATTTACTACGTATGGATGAGTTTAGTGTAGACAACTACCAGTAACTAGGTGAGTTACCTACAAGTGATCTGTTAACTATGGGTGTTATCGGGAACCACAACCTTATACCCATCACTTTATACATATAACTTGTATGTAATTAGAGTTGGTGATGTTTTGGAATGTATTGGTTTTCTCTGATTAACTTTGAGATCATGTTTTTGGCAAATGTGTTCCTTCTTTGAGAAATCAATGTGTTAATACTGTAACTATACACCAGACCTTAGTTAAGGTTGGAAAATTAATTTGACTTACTGCACTATATTGAGAATCTATGAACTGTATTCGCTTTGTATTTTTAATTTGCGCGAATTAAGACTGATTGTAAATATTTGGGTTGCAGCCCTGAAGAAGTCAATTTGTCCTACACGGACTTGACGAAACGCGTGTTGGCTGCGAGCAATCACTTGGTGAAAATTGGACTTGATTTGAACGAAGATTGGACATTAAAAGAAATAGTGAAAACTATATAAAGACTTTTGTTGATAATATTTGAGTGCTCGGAAGATCACAGTAATCGTCTGGAACCTTGGTTTGTCTTGGAGACTGTGGTAACCAGTCCCCCACCTCTTCCTGAGCACCACTTTGACATATTGTTCTGATCACGTATACCTAGATTCTGTGCTGTGCGCTCCTTTAATCCGTTACCATTTTCTTCTACAATTTGTGGTGAGAGAGCTGCCGCTAAGGTCAAATAATGAACAGAGATAAGGAGGCTGAGACATTGTTTGGTAATTTAGCTGCAGGAGGGACCATCAAGAAAGCGGTTGGCCCCCCAGCAGTTACTAAGAAAGAAGGTCTAAGAGCTAAATTCGTGAAATTAGAACTATTAAAACGTACGGAGTTAAATAAATGGTGGGATGCTGCTATCCTAAAACAATACTTAACATTGAATAGGATTCCACGTGGCTTAAGATCGCACATAATACCGACATATGAGGACTTGGAACCAGATTTATATGACATATGGGAAAAAGAACTAAATAATAGTTCACGTAATCTTATACAGATTCTTATTGATAATGCAGAAAGGAAGATAGTGAAATTACTTGTGGAAATTAGCAAAATTGAAGATGAGATAAAAGAGATGAATTTACCAGAACTTACTGTTAAGAATTATTTGGTTCTGGATGAGAAACTAAATGATTTACAGATGGAGATCAAGAAAAGGAAAGCACACAAACTCAAAAGAGATGAGAGAGATTATAGCACGGGATGAGTATATACCTTTGCAAAAAGATTCGATTATCTGGTTAAGAAAGTTCCTACGAATACAACGAGTGGCAGCACCCCGGTAGTGAGCGATACTGATGCATCTTCAGTGTTATCTAGCAGTGAGAATGGAGATGCACCAGAGATAGTCCCGACCACTGATAATACTACTTTTTTTGGAGAGGTTCAGAGATTAAGGAAGGGGAATCGGGACTTAGAGATGAGAAATCGAGATACACAAGCAAAAAGACAAGGAGAGGCAGTAGGGGGGGTAGGAGATCCAGGCGCAAGAATAAGGAGCCTGAGATCATGGAAACAATGATGACAAATGATGAATCCATTGCATGTGACATAGAAGTGATCAATCTATCCTCTTGTGAATTGTCTGACAATATGGTAACTGTGCTAAAAAAAGGTTTGGGTTTTTGTCCAGCAACGAATTTAGACTGGTGTATGACTAAAATAGATCTTTTTGAATTTGTAAGAAACCTCAAAATTAAGAAACATTTTGCTAATGCACCCGTGAAAGATAAACAATCCTCTAATAAAGTTCTTAGTGAGATCACGATACAAGAATTGAAAGATACTCAGCTTCTTTTATCACTCACTGAGAGGGAAGATGATCCAGTAACAATGCAGACACTCATTGAAGATCTAGAGATATCGAGATTTCAGAGGGAAAGGAGTGGATTGAAAGTGAAGTCAAAATGGACCCCACAACTTATTCCAGGGAATACCATCGATACATTTTTTAAGATGGTCTGCACAGATATTGACAAGGCAATTGACATATCCAGACTTAGGGACACTAGGATACTTTGAGACAATCTCACACTTGGAGAAAGAGAAGCCCTACATGAGCTTATGAATAACAAAGCAATAACAATACGTAGTGCAGACAAGGGAGGGAATATAGTGGTATTAAATACTATTGATTACAATAACGAGATCTACTCCCAACTCAATGATACCTTGTTTTACGAGAAGTTGACTACCAATCCTATTCCAGACATAATTGTTAACATAAATTGTGAAATTAAGTTATGGTACGAACAAACATTGCTAGATTATGACGAGTACCTTTACCTTATGCTAAGCACACCTAGATCACCGTGTTTATACACTCTCCCAAAAGTCCACAAATGCCGGGACAAACCGCCAGGGCGGCCTATTGTCTCCGGCATTGGTGGCCCGATGGAGAGATTATCCGAATTCATCGATTGCTTTTTGAGACAGTATGTCTATAACTTCCCGTCTTTTATTGAAGACACCAAGCACATACTGAATTTACTTGAAGACACTGTATGGGATGATGGTATGTTACTAGTTACACTGGACTTGGTATCCCTTTATACCATTATTGATCATGATATGGGTATACGTGCTTTGGACCATTTTCTCAGCATGAGACCAGCTGAAATGTTTGATCACTCTCAAATGCTATTACGAATGACTCAATTGGTACTGGAAAATAATGTGTTTTTATTCGATGGCCAGTGGTACAGACAACGCCTTGGGACGGCGATGGGTTCTAGATTTGCTCCGTCTTTTGCCAACCTGTTCATGGGTTGGTTCGAGGCGGAGCGAATCTGGGGCCCTGAGGGAACAGAATGGACCCCATATATACACTACTGGGGTCGTTTTATTGATGACTGCCTGATGATATGGACAGGCACAGTAGAGAAACTCAAAGGTTTTTTTGACTACCTGAATGAGAATACGTATAACTTAAGATTTACAACCTCTTATGACAGGCAGAAAATTACTTTCTTGGACGTGGAGTTATATGTGGAGGGAGCGAAGATTCATAGTCGGATGTATCGAAAGCCTACAAGTTGTAACTCAATCTTGCATGCTGAGAGCTGTCACCCTAATTATCAGAAAAGAGCCATACCATATGGAGAACTAATTAGAGCTCGACGTAACTGTTCAATGGATAGAGAATTCGAGCACAATACAGCAGACATGACATCTAGATTCCTTAATCGAGGATACAGACAACATGTGGTTACTAAAGCTGTATCAAGAGTAAAGAAAATGAGAAGAGAAACTACACTGATAAGAGAGAGTAAAGATGGTAGAACAACTGATCAGAAGGTAAGACTGATAACTAATTATGGAATGGACAGCTCAAAATTATTTACTATTTTGAACAAACACTGGCACCTGCTTTGTATAGATAATGATCTAAAACCGTACATTTATGACAGACCTAGTGTGACATTTAGAAGAGGGACAACTCTGAAGAACATGTTGAGCCCCAGTTACCCGAATAAACAGAATAAAACAGACTGGCTGAACAGTTTTAAAGGCTTCTATAAATGTGGAAGATGTATTTCATGTAGATGGGCAATGAAGAAGGTTCTGTGTTTTGAATACAACAATTCTGGCAAATACACTATTGGCATGTTCATAAATTGTGACACAACATATGTGATTTATGTGATCTCATGTACATGTGGCAAAATCTATGTAGGGAGTACCAAGAGAAGACTCAGAGATAGAATTGCTGAACACTATAGGGCACTAAAAAACGGAGACACACGATATCCAATTGCGTCACATTTAATACAGAACTTTGAAAACAAGGATCAACATGTTTTTTCCTACCATGGGATTGACCACATAAAACCAGACCCACGAGGGGGTAACAGAGTGCTAACATTGAGAAAGCGGGAGGTACTTTGGTTGATTAGACTGAAAGCGGTTGAATGTGGTCTTAATGTTGACCATGAGTATGAGTTCTATCTTGGGAACTGAGAAATAACTATTAACAGTAGAGTGAAACTTAAAGAAGATATTGCTGGTGCCATTGGTTCTGTTCTATATTTAGTTTATACTAATGTCTCTCAACACTGTACACTCTATTGTAAGGGAAAGGTTAGTGATGTATTAAGTGATTATATACTTATGTATTGCTTTACTGATGGTAGGAAACTAACTTGATTGTATAACTTTTTTTTTGTTGTTGTTTTTTTTGGACCCACTACCTCTCTGTATTGTTTTATGCTACGAACACGTTAAATTGATAGACAATGGATAATGTTGACGGAATCGAAAGTGTTGTGGTTAACCTGAAGACCCCAGTGGTTCGCAGGTCAAGAGAGAGAGAACATGATTCATCTTACCAATTAGTTGAGGAGCTTATGAAAAATAAATAATATAATAATATGATCGATCACTAATTATGTACATAATATTGACATCGGGATTGACGGTAACACAGTATCAACGCAAAACTATTACTTGATCGAATAATTTAAAGCCTTTATTTGTACCCATTCAAATATGGCGGGAGCGTAACTCTCTTAGAAGATCTGCCGGTTTTGTAATGATATTAAGACATTATAAGATGGCGCCCGCACAAATAACTATAAATTGACACTACAAGATGGCGCCCGTGCTGAACGCCAAAGTCGGAACACATTGGACTTACTAACGGTGAGCACGGCGAACTTTCTTTAACTTTAAGTTTAGACAGTAGGGTAGATTCGAGACTCATGATTGTACCCACTCTTCTTTTATTAGACACGGACTCGTGTTTGACATTTACGAATACAGAAGTTACTAGAAGATAAATACATAAAATATATGCTACGCGCTGATACTGAAATGTGAAGGTGAGATATACATAGTTGATATATATTTTGGGTTGAATACTCTGTTGAAACCGTCATATGCCTAACTAATAGTACTGACACGGTTGTTAATTTACTTTAGGAATTGATGGGAACAATCCACAGTGAATTGAATTGGAAGTGATAACTTTGGATAGACCTATATACGTTTGAAAATAAATACTGTAATCCCGTTACTATTTGGTGAGTGGAATTATCGGTCCTTTAATGACTTAACTGGTTAGACTTAACCTGTTTGCGTATTTAGCACTGATAACACCTTTTATACACTTGACCTATAAACTTGATTTATAGGTGTCGATACGAGACAAACTGCACAGAATGAGACAAAATCATATATTGTCTCAAATTTACTACGTATGGATGAGTTGAGTGTAGACAACTACCAGTAACTAGGTGAGTTACCTACAAGTGATCTGTTAACTATGGGTGTTATCGGGAACCACAACCTTATACCCATCACTTTATACATATAACTTGTATGTAATTAGAGTTGGTGATGTTTTGGAATGTATTGGTTTTCTCTGATTAACGTTGAGATCATGTTTTTGGCAAATGTGTTCCTTCTTTGAGAAATCAATGTGTTAATACTGTAACTATACACCAGACCTTAGTTAAGGTTGGAAAATTAATTTGACTTACTGCACTATATTGAGAATCTATGAACTGTATTTGCTTTGTATTTTTAATTTGCGCGAATTAAGACTGATTGTAAATATTTGGGTTGCAGCCCTGAAGAAGTCAATTTGTCCTACACAGACTTGACGAAACGCGTGTTGGCTGGGAGCAATCACTTGGTTAAAATTGGACTTGATTTGAACGAAGATTGGACATTAAAAGAAATAGTGAAAACTATATAAAGACTTTTATTGATAATATTTGAGTGCTCGGAAGATCACAGTAATCGTCTGGAACCTTGGTTTGTCTTGGAGACTGTGGTAACCAGTCCCCCACCTCTTCCTGAGCACCACTTTGACATATTGTTCTGATCACGTTTACCTAGATTCTGTGCTGTGCGCTCCTTTAAGCCGTTACCATTTTCTTACTCAATTACCACTCTGGTGGTAACAAGGATCAACTTACTGCACATCTTACTCTGTAAAATAGGCTGTCTAACTGTACTCGTACTTCATTTTGACTCTGAGGCTGCTACCTCAGTACGTTTTTTACTGCTGCATTTATTGTCTTAACATGTGTGAACTTGACTTCTGTTTTATCAATCGATTCCTTTTTTATATTGTAAAGGTTTTAAATAAGCATGTATAATAAAGCAGTACCTTACCTTACCTTAAATAATATGACGTACATTGGCGCTGCCGCATTTGTTGCTGAATGACCCCCTGCTTTTGTTTGTATTGCGTAGGCAGTTACAGAAGGTAAGGCAAGGTAAGGTACGGTACTTCAACTCATCTGAAGTGGTACTCAGGGCCGGACTGGGCTGGGCTCTTTGCCGGGCCGGTTTTCGGCAAATTTTGGTACCGGGCCGATTTTGCAGCGTTTGGAAAATTAACTTGGCAGATCTAGCCAGCTGGTCCACATAGGCTTTCCTATGCTTGTCCAATGGAAATGTTTAAGAAGTCTGTAATTATTGTATTTCCACTCAATAGTCCAGCAGCTACTCAGAATGTGTTCGGTATGAGGCATGTCTGCCCCCTTTCAGCTCCTCACCTTTAGGACACAAGCATTAGGTGCGGCTCATGTTCTGTGCTAAAATGCATAGTGTTGCTTAGACTTTATGGTTAACGGGTGGTGGAGATTGCTGCCAGCTTTGAGTCTGCAGTGCTAGTGTCTATTTAAGTCCCCTTAGATCATATGTGACCTCTACTGCTGATTACTGGGTGACCCCCACTGGTCCTGCCACTACTGCATTGCAACAACTTATCCCCAGGAGCTGAAGTGTGGTGGGGTTAAGTGGTTCAGTGAGAGAGTAACTACCTGTCGGAGGGACCACATTTGAATGTCAATCGATTGCGTCTGGGTATGGGCGATCTATTATATGTGGGATTACTACATTTGGCTGGCCTGTAGGTATCATTTTAACTGAATGCTAAACACCTCAGGTGGGAAAATTCCTATATCAAGGGCTAGCGAGTTTATGACTAGGACTTCACTTCTTAGCATTAATTCTATACATTCAATCGGAGAGTCGGGGGACTTGCATCGCCTTGCCCTTTAAGATGTTGTCTCTTATAAGGGAACGGCGCCCTCTTGATTTATTTTTCAATGATTCCTTCCCCTCCTACTCCTTCTTGATTGCTAATTTTGGTAAATTTTTGCATAAAAATTGTTTTGGAGGGAAGTTTCATTGATGGCTCCTGATGTCTTTCTATCATTCTCAGTGTTACCCCCACCTACTGGTTGTAACTTGTCTCATGGAGATTACCGAACCTTAGGTTTGGTGTGGGGTTTTCTTTGGGATGAGTCGTATCGTGGTTCCAATGAACCAAGATACTGCATGTGGGGCTGTGTTTTTACATGCTTAATGGAGCTCCTTCTGCCCTGGGGGGTAGCAATATTTTATGTGGCCCTTGTGTTAGTTGATGTGGCCTCACTGTGTGTGCTGGAGCTGTGATTATTTGGCAGGTGCTTTTTCCTATGGCTGAGATACCCGCCACCCCCTCTCAACACAATCCCCAAGAATGGCAATACGGAAACAGTTCTGAACTTTTGGAAGGCGGGAGGGAATTACCCCCCCGGCCGTATTTATTAAAAATATGAAAGAAAATTAAAACATTAAAATAACAGTTTCATATCATGTACAATTTCATTTCCACATTACGATGTTTTTGGCTAACCTTAACACATCTCTAATACAAAGGTTCTCCTAGCCGATACTAAACATCCTGCAAATGCATTTCTCAACATTGAAATTGTACATCCTAACATTACGGGCCAACGGCAAGGTCGTAACCGGTGTCAGATCCCTAAACCAGAACTCCCCCTCACTTGTGAGAGGCGATCGCACAGAGGACTGTACCTTTGTGCCTACTTCCAATTTCCCTTGTCTTGACGGGGGCCCCATGTTAACTCGACGCCATCTTAGTGGTCGTCCGTGGACTCGTGTGAGGTGTCTAGAAGGTAGCGTAGACCCCCCTCCCACCCCACACAACTTACCACATCTGCCGTCGCAGATGTCCTGGCCCCGGGAAATTCCCAGGAGGGGCCCGCAGCCCCTCCTCCCCAGGGAGGGGCCTATGACCGCCTTCCCTTTCGGCGTCCCCATCCTTAGAAGGGGACCGCCTCCCCGTTTGAGGGGCCAATGGCCGCCTCCCCCCGGGCGCTCCCATCCATAATGGGTGACGCCCCACCTCTAGGGATCTTTCAATTACTGCTCACCGATCATGACCTTACCGCCACCGGCCGGATAGTTGACCGGCTATCCGGACCCCCCACCAAACTCCTACTTAAAGGTCATGGCTGCAAACTCTTTAACCAAGCTACGAGGTCTCCTATGAGTAAAGAATTCCCCACCCGAGACAAAGGGACCCCATCATCTAGATACATATGGTCCCCCCTGATACATCCATGAGGAATAGAATGCAATGTACTCGTACGGAACAGTCTACTAAGTTTGTTATTCACTTTCTTTACCGAATGATTCACAGCAGACACGGAATTAGCCCCCCGCCACACTTTCCGTGGAATCATATGAGACCATGCAATCGTGCACCCCGGAACCCTTCTCGCCAACCAACTTACTGTGGATAGTATCAACTCGAGAAGTACTCGTCGACCAGTGGTCACCAAATCATTGCCCCCAAGATGCACTATGATTATAGATGGCGGTGACCTTGTCCGCCCTAACAAACCCTCCATAAAAGTTTGGAACTGGTCAATACAGAGCCCGCCCCTTCCGTAGAAGGTCACCCTGGACCCGTATTCCCCAGCCATGTGAATCATGTCACCTGCTTTGAATACGTCCGCGGCACGCCTCACGTATGAGTGGCCCACGACCCACACCACTCTTCCCTCAGCCGGTGATCTTTGACCGCTGGTTCCCAGGTGTCGGGTCGACTGCACAGTCCGCCCCACCTCGTAAGCTCGCGAAACTGTAAACCAAACAGAAACAAGAAGCGTGAGTGCATGACATTAGCTTCACAACATGTGCAACCGCACATACCTTTTATAACAATTCGAGGACCACCGCCCCAACTGTTTCATTTTTTCCACACTCAGACCCCTGGCTGTAGCCCCTATCCGGAAGCCCCTATCCGGAAGGAATGGTTCCCGAAATCGCACGGGTTCAGGCCCGCTGCTGCGATTGCCATTGCAAGCACCCGCTGGAACTGAAACCTAGTCAGTGGGGTGGCGTCGGCGTGCCTCAGCAAGGGTCCCCCCCATGATGCCCCCCTCTGTGCCAAATACTCTTCAACGCACGCAACCGGGCACATGGGAGATCCGGGAATCCGCTGGACTACCACACTGTCCCCGATCGCTCCCTGATCGGTCTTGGACTTGGCAAATGAGACTACCATTGTCTCCCCCTTAATTTGGATGTGCTCTCGGCACAGACCTCCCCCCGTATCCTGCTTGTTCCTTGCTACCAGTTCGCTTACCCGCATAGCCCCATGGAATGCTAATGCAAAAGCTGCCCGGAATAGCACTGTCTCAGATTGAGATGAACATGTTGCAGGGAGTACGGACAATAACAGGGCCAACCTTTCCAGACCTATCGGGTGCCTTTCATCCACTCTGCGACCCTCAAGGCGTTGCCACCCACGCAGCGCTTTCTGTACCACAAAAGACGCTGTGGGGTCCTGGATACCATGAGCCCGTGCCATGAAAGAAATGGCGGCCCGGTGCCTATGGGCCGTAGCCACTGATTTGCCTGCCTGATATAATGATAACAGAAATTTCTGGACGTACTCCTCCTGGCCCCAAAGCTCCCCCCTAGCAGAACCCAAAAAGGACCAATAGGAACGGAACGCCCCTTCATATGCCTTCCTTGTCCTGGGTGCTAGACTCTCTCCCACGAGGTCTTGTAGTCCGGGGCACCGAGAGACCAGAGAGCTTCGGGAAATGGTGCCGCCACCGGGTCCGCTGTGGGCAGAAAACCCCAGAAGGCCTGCATACGGGAACGAGAAAGCGCATCAGCTGCCTGATTTAACACCCCCGGCACATGTCTTGCCCTAAAGTGGACGTTCAGTCTCATACACAGCAGAACAATTTCCTTCAGCAATCTCAAAATCCATTTGCAGCGTGCTGCCTGACTGTTGATACACTCAACCACGGTCATATTATCAGACCAGAACACCACAGAGTGATCACTAAACCCCTCAGGCCATGTTTTTAAGGCCACCAGAATCGGGAACAGTTCGAGGAAACCAATATTACCTGTGAGCCCACTCACGTGCCACCATGACGGCCATGTTTGTGCTGACCAGTGATTACCAAATATGGCGCCAAAGCCCACACTCCCTGCCGAGTCTGTCCACAACCCCAGCTCCTCGGAGGAAACCGCTGGTTTGTTCCACACGACACGACCGTTGAAATCCGCCAGGAATGCCAACCATATGCGCATGTCCTGGCGAACCTCTGCCGAGAGCCTTGTGCGGTGGTGCCCTTCTTTAAGGCCAACCATGGCTTGAGCAATAGAGCGGGAAAAAGGGCGAGCCATTGGTATCACTCTAAGGGCGAAATTCAGCTGCCCCACAGTCTGCTGCAACTGATGCAAATTTACCTTCGTCTCGCTAACACATGTTTCCAGCGAGGCCTTAAATTTCATTACCTTTTCCTTGGGCAACCGGAAGCACCCCCCTTCGGAATCGAGCTCTATTCCAAGAAACTCGAGCGAAGTAGGCGGCCCCACTGTCTTACCTGGTACCAATGGCACGCCAAAGCGTCTCATGAGATCACAAAATTCATTCAAAGCCTGTGCACATTCAGTGTCCCCGGCTGCCCCCAGGAACAGAAAATCGTCAAGATAATGCATCACATGCGTAAACCCCGTTGTTCTTGTGAACGCCCATTGCAGAAAACTGCTGAATGCCTCAAAATATGCACAAGAAATGGAGCAACCCATTGGCATACATTTATCCCTGTAATAGCGTCCCTGAAACATGAAACCAAGGAGACGCTGATCATCTGGGTGTACCGGGAGCAACCGGAACGCTGACTCGATGTCCGATTTGGCCATCAGCGCTCCGGCCCAAGGCGATTCAACATGGTGACGGCCTCATCGAAAGATGCGTACCGCACCGAACAAACTCCCGGGTCAATCGCATCGTTCACCGAAAGACCCCTCGGAGCTGACAAATTATGTATCAACCTGAATTCCCCTGGGTCCTTCTTGGGGACTACCCCCAGAGGTGAGCAAACAAAATTAGCAACTGGTGGCATGTCAAATGGTCCGGCAACCCAACCTCGGGTCACCTCTTTCCCAATCTTAGCTTGTACCACCGCCGTATTCTGCAGAACCGACAGTTGGTTCTTACATTGTGTTTTACCCTGAAAATCCCCCACTGGGATGCGGAAACCATACGAAAAACCATCTTGCAAGACCCCAGCGGAGCTATGATCCGGGTATTCGTTCAGCCAAGGAATCATTGCCATGGTATCAACCGGGGTAGGGAAAGGCACCCCTCGGACTATTTCAGACCTGTTTGGCGCCCCCTCTACTTCCCGTGTCACCCGTTTTGGCTCTGCACATGGTCTTAGGATGCGAGGACTGCCCGCACCCTGTACATTCATGCCTAAACTTGCATGACCCCTGCGGCCTAGTACATTTTCCTCTGTTAAAGCTCCAGCATGCCCCTCTTTTACCTGAGTTGCCATTATTCCTTGTGTGCTGATCATTGCTTGATCCCGCCCGAAAGGGCGCCCCAGACGAGTGGCGGGAAAACTCGACCCCGTTTCCCCCCAAAGATGGCGACTTCGCCATGCCTGACTTCTCCAATTTCTGCCATGAAATGGAGTCGAAACAATCCCACGTCAGAGATGCGTCGTACTCCTTGGACTTACGAAATATGCTATCGTAACAAAACCATTGGTTACCACCATATGTTTCAGCAAATTCCATGATACGTGTCTGATACACGGCTAATTCCACCAACAATTCGGGCCTACGTTCCCCCATAATTGCAGTGAACATCCCAAATGCTCTGCCCCAATTGCCTATCGATTCATCAACTTTGAAAGCAGCCATCTTGGCGCGCCATACACTAGGGTGCAGAAACTCTTTTTGACCTTTTACATGCTCAATTTCATAGTGATCGGTCAGTAGGGAAAACATGTTTACATATTTATCAGCCCATATCCTTTCTTTTACCTCAATCGGGATATGCTGAACCACTTTCTCCCTCCTTGAAGGTACCGATCCCTCCCCCGCCATTGGCAATGGGTGCTTACCTGAACCGGTAACTGCGACCGTAGTCCCCGCCGAACCCACGACTGATACTGGTTGTTCCACGGGAGCCTGCGGGGAAACAAGAGGACACGGTGCCTTCGCAGCATCTTTCGATTGCCGCAACTGCTTCATTATTGCCCTGGCATCATCAGCCGTGGCCCCCTCGTTCTCTCTGCCCAACCATGCCGCCAACTGGGCAGCCAGCTCAGGAGGCATATCCTCCCCGTTCACAGGAGTGACTACCACAGGGATTGGTTGCCCCTCGTTCGGGACCGGAGTCGGGGCCTCGATCGGCGCGGTCGGGAGCGCTGGGGGTGTTTCGGGAACCGGGGCCTCACCACCCGATGCTCCCCTCTTGGCCCTTCTACCTCTCCAGTTAGAGACCACTCCCGGCAGTGCTGGTCCGACAACTCTCTTAGGTCCCCCCGCACCATTCATTGCCGCCATCTGTTTCTTCATCTCCGCCATGTCCTTCACCAGCATACGAAGCATCTGGTCAGTCCCGACCCTCTTTCCGACCTTCTTGCTAGGCATCGTCCACGTATGCTCCTCGAGGTCCTAGGCCAAGAAACTCCGACTCACTGAAAGAATAAACACAAAGATTAAATTATTCAAAAATGGCTCTTCGTACCGTCTTGAGCTCACGTGCAACGGGGAGGTGCAGCTTCAGAGCACAGGAACAAGAGGCTGCTTCTTTGGCTTGTTGCTCCTTTTATCCTTCTTCGGGCGGGCGTGGACCCACCTCCAATCCGCCTCCGGGGCGTGGCTAGCGCCGTCAGTGTCTAGGACAACCCCCTCTTGGGCGGAAAAAGGCGCGCCCCGGCTACGCCGCTTTGGGCATACCAGCCGAGACTCGCCTCCCGCCCAAAATGGCTTCCCGGGGGGATCGGGGTACTCCACCATACGTTCGGGGGGACCGAGTGGTCGCCCCTTTTCATTAGCCCTGTAAGTTCTCCTATCATAGAACTCAGGGCCCCCACTTCCACCCAGAGATCACTAATGAGCCGGTGGGTACCGTTTTCGGGGGGCTGGAGATCTATTGCTGATGGTCCCCTAGCCACTATTGTTGGTGGAACGGTGGCATTCTGAGAAGCGCCAGTCTGATCAAGAAAGGGGGCAAGTTTATTACTACAAAGAAACACTGTGTCGGAGGAACTCGGGAAAGCTTGTTCAGGTGGTAGTAATTGTGACCCCTCTTTTGATTTTCTACTATATGGACGCATATTACAGGACAAATAGTTGTGTTCTTTTGGAATGTTTTGGAAATGACAGGCATGGTATTAAAGCTTGTGTTTTTAGGGGGTATTCTGGGTAGAGCGTCTTGAGGTAGAGAGGGAGACCACATTTTATGTATCTAACATGCCTTCACATTCAACTAGAAGGCTATCGATACGATTGAGCATGCAGTTACTGCGAGCATGCATTAGGGTATTGTTTTGCTCTTTTCCCCTTCCTTGTTACCCCCCCACCTTCAGCTGCTTTTCTTTTGCCCATCCTGTGTTGGTAATGATGGAGCGAGATGTTGTTTAAAACTTGCAAAGTTAAACTTCCATAATATAATGTATTATTAGCATGTGTTGGAAAAATGAACCAACCTAGATTAAAAATTGCACACACTACACGCGGGACTAATGTGCTTTCATGTTGCACTTGCAAGTTTGTGAAAAATAATAAACTAACCTTGTCTATCGTTATTGTCAGTATTAAATTTGGCTGTTTAATTAATAGCATGTGCTATATTTCTGTGCATATGTTTTGTCGTGTCTTTTCTATGGCAAAAGCTCGTGGAAAATCCTGGTGGCCTAAAAGAAGGAGGGGGCATTTTATCAAGGAGAGGCGATACATTATCGCCGCTTTTATCGGCAGGAAACTGCGGATAAAGCGGCGATAAGGCCTTGATAATATGCTCTATGAATTCCAATCGAAGCCCATGTTAGATGTGAACACATCTAACATGGGCTTCAATTGGAATTCATAGAGCATATTATCAAGGCCATTATTGCCGCTTTATCGGCAGTTTCCTGCCGATAAAAGCGGCGATAATGTATCGCCTGTCCTTGATAATATGCCCCAAGGTTTTTATACATGCTCCTTATACATGCCTTGCTAGGTAACATAATTAACTGGGTTAATATTTAGCAAAGGGGAGGGAAACAGAATGGGTTTCAATTCTTTAATTAATTACTGTTTTGTTTTTGTTTAAATACTAGTTTTCGAGTGGGCCTAGGAAAATGGTTGACTGGCAGTGCTGGAAAATGCAAAACTTGACCAGAGTGAAGCCTTCACTCATATTCTGAAAAAAAGTTTTCTTTCTACACAATGAAATAATAAACTGAACTGTTTTGGTCGAGTTGTACGTGTTATTGGAGAAGAGCACCTAGGACAAAAAGCCTGAAACGCCTGCCAAGATTAGGAAGTAAAAAGTTTTGTGTTCGGTGTAATGTTTCTTTTCCGAGGAAGCTAGAAGGATGGAATCTAAGAACAAAAAGGACTTATGATGTGCCCCGGACTTGGTCAGGAATGAATGACACAATGGTGGACTGACATGGCTCAGGCAATGACAAGTTTTAATTTCTGGAGAAGAGTGCGAAATTAGTTACATCGCTAGACAGAAAGGTATAAAACCTGGCCCTATGGGCTGGAGGGGGCTCGCTCGATCTTGCTTCCTGATTCCTGAATGACGTGCTGAAGGACTCTTGGCGCACGTAAGGATAGCAGACTTTATCATTTTATTCGGTGAAGAGAGTTTTATACAGGGAAATAGAATGTAGGGAATGGAAACTTTATTTTGCTTTAATTTATGCTATATGATGTACTTTGAAATGTTAGACTAATAAGCCTATCCTTGAATGATGCTTTCAATTTGCTAATAAAATAATGATTTCAGAATAAAAATGCTCTTTCTTTGAATATAATAAAGTTAATAAAAATTAGATTTTTGAAATGACAAGCTGGTCTTGTTTATTCATGGTCTAGTTATCATTATTATATCCATTCACCTATGTGACTTAATTAATGTTATATGATTTAAAACCATGGTAAGATTCAGTGAACTGCAGTTGTATATAATTTTGTAAATAGTTTATGAATAGTGTGTTTTAATTAGGTCACATGATTCAGTCGCTCAAAAAATTGTCTCCATAGTTTATGGGCCTAGATAGTGATTTGTGGTTAATGGTGAGTATTGTAGAGATGGGTAGCGTTTATGAGACAGTTTTTCATTAGGAGCACTGGATCAGTAACACAAAGGTTTGCACAAACTTTGACTCATACAATTTTACAATGTGGCTAGAACAGGCTGTCTCCTACTGCTAACTACAAATTTATATCTTTCGGCAATATGTTTAAACAGTACCTTAATGTCCCAGTCTAAAGAACTCAGGGGGGGTGGGGGTGGCCCAGCCCAGCCTCTACCTGGCTATTATGGGCACGGACAGGGTAGGAGGCAGCACTTTAAGCTCATTGGTTATTCCTCCCCCGTGACATTGTTGGCTGTAGTGACAGTTGTACCCTGGGACATGAAGTCCCACCAGAGTGTAGGACGTGGGGGCTGGCATTGGATTTGCCCCCAAGTAGCAAGCAGGCAAGAAGCAGCAACAGAAGGTCCAGTGCCGCTGGGTGATAGGCAGTGATTTAATCGCGTTGGTCACACCTCCCCCATTGCGTCGGTGGCTGTAGTGACAGTTGCACCCTGGGTCAGGAAGTCCCACCAGGGTGTAGGGGGTGGGGGTTGGCAGTGGATTTGCCCCCTAGCTGGAAGCAGCCAAGAAATATCAACAACAGGTGAGACTATTCTTGCTAGGCTCAATCACTTTTGAACCAATCATGGCCTGGTCATGAATTCTATTAAGACCAAATTCATGACAATAAACGTCTGCAGAGATCCACCGCAGCAGCACAGGTTCCAAAAGGGTCCTGATCAACCAAGTTGGTCAGAACCGCTGCCGGAAACATCTATAGGGCCATTTGGTGCAAATCGCAAGCTAATGCTTGAAGAGGGAATCCCCCTCCCACACGCATGGCACCTTAGCGCGTGCAACACATTTTAGATCACACACTCACTGTAAGTGTAGATCCCACCTTCACATAGTTTACGGTCCTGAGGAAAGCCAGTATTAATGAAAGGCCTGGCTGAAACATGTAGACCACCCACCGGATGCAGGAGTCCCTAACTACTACTCCACCTACATCCATTGCGTTGCTGTTACTGCTATCAGAGGACCAGACATTAAAGATAACCCCCTGGGTACTGGGACCACTGAATGACTTTTAAACTTAAACTTTCATGTCACCCTCACTGCACACTCAGTAAAATACCTGCTCCGCTGTAATACAGGCATTGACACACACCGGGACACATTTGGTGTCACTGCGTGGGTCCGATGATGAAGCATGCGGATCACTGAAATAATATCGAGGGTCAAAATATCGACTAGCCAAAATATCGTGGACAAAATATCGACAGTCAAAATATCGAGTTTGTATCTACAAACAGGTAAGTACAAAAATATTGAGTACAAAATATCGTTTACAATAATATAGTTGTAAAAAATATCGACTTTATAAAAAACAGTGTTAAATTAAATAAATATTAAAATGTAATTACTAAAATATACTTAAAAATACTTACATTAACTTATAATAATTAAATAATAAATGAAAGTAATTAAAAAAAAAATTACAATATTATTTGTTAAAACATATATATATATATATAATAACATACAATAATTAAATAAGATACTGAAAACTGACCCTGAACCCTAAAAATACCCATTTACCCAAAAACCCAAAACTGACCCTAAACCCTAAAAATACCCCTTTACCCAAAAACCCAAAACTGACCCTGAACCCTAAAAATACACCATTACCCAAAAACTGAAAACTGACCCTGAACCCTAAAAATACTCCATTACCCAAAATTAATCAATATTATTTAATTACCAATTAATTATTAATTAACAATAACCCATTTACCCAAAAACTCAAAACTGACCCTAAACCCTAAAAATACCCCTTTACCCAAAAACCCAAAACTGACCCTGAACCCTAAAAATACCCCTTTACCCAAAAACTAAAAACTGACCCTAAACCCTAAAAATTATCCCTTTACCCAAAAACTGAAAACTGACCCTGAACCCTAAAAATTACCCCTTTACCCAAAAACTGAAAACTGACCCTGAACCCTAAAAATACCCCTTTACCCAAAAACTGAAAACTGACCCTGAACCCTAAAAATACCCCTTTACCCTAAAACTGAAAACTGACCCTGAACCCTAAAAATACCCCTTTACCCTAAAACTGAAAACTGACCCTGAACCCTAAAAATACCCCTTTACCCAAAAACTGAAAACTGACCCTGAACCCTAAAAATACCCCATTACCCAAAAACTGAAAACTGACCCTGAACCCTAAAAATACTCCATTACCCAAAATTAATCAATATTATTTAATTACCAAATCATTATTAATTAACAATAACAATAAAGTAAATATATTAGCACATTAGCTGTAATTAATTTAATAATTAATATTATTTTACCCCAATTAATAACTTTACAATAACACAAAATTATATATTTTTAAAATTTACTCTAATTAATGTAATTAACTAATTACAATTAATTAATCACAAATTAATTACTAATAACAATATGTACTAAATTATATTAATTAATTAACTAATTAATATTAATTAATTATCAATTAATTATTAATAAAAAATATTTACAAACATATATTAATTAATTATTTATTATTAAATTACTTCCCACCCTATTCCCCTATAAACCAACAACCCGCTACAGAATTACATTACGCAATTATTATAAAAACGAAATTCATTTAATAAAATATTTTATAACATTAATACACACTTTTCACACATATTATTACATAAAAATACACTATAAAGTATTATATATTATTAAAAATTCGATATTTTTGCTATCTATATTTTATACAGTCGATATTACTTCACTTCCCTTAAAAACGATATTTTTGTAGTCGATATTCTGTCCAGTCGATATTTTGTCCAGTCTATATTTAAAAGTCGATATTATGTCCAGTCGATATTTTGGAGTCGATATTTTGTCTGTTCACCGAAGCATGCCACTAACTAGGTTGGCGGGTGAGGGATTTATAAGGAAACCAAATGGTTCCTTTTTATTTTCTTCTCCCATACAGTCCTGAGTCCTGTATCCCATACAAATAGGCTAGTCCTCTCTTGATTACCTGGGGATATGGACTGGCTATCTAGTCCTCTCTCTCACCCTTGATAATTGAATAAACGTCTGCAAACACTTCAGATGGTCTCTTAAACTTGATGGAATAACATTGGAGAGGGTTTCCGAATTTGACTCCTTGGGAGTTCGTTTTTCAAGCAATAACTCTTGAGCTAGGCAAATTTTAAAGAGTACCCTCTCGCTCAATCATAGTGTAGAAGCAACATTAAGTTGTGCACTGAAAGCCTCATTCCACCCAGTATCCACTCTCTTGGAGATCTGGAGAGTCCAAGGAGTGGCTGTGGCCATACACAGCTCTGAATTGTGGGGTCATGTCAACTTAGAGCCACTGGGGGTTGCTGAGAATATATTTTTGAAGTCTGCACTGAGACTCCACAAAGAAACCTACTCGTCCTTTTCATAATGTACTTGAGTAGTCTACACTGGCTGTGGATTTGGTTAATTGAGTAAATAGAACCATACAGGTAGTTCTAAGAGACATACTGGATGATCAAGACACTATGGCACTCCCCTGGTTAAAATATGTCAAGAATAGAAAAGGTGGAACATAACACAATCAACACACCAGGGAAGACTGACTGATCACTTCTTAGAAATTGAGCTAACACCAATGTTTGCGATGTGAAATAGATCGCCCTTCACTAGGCACCGTACAGACGATTTAGGCTAGGGTCTTTACCACTAGCAAAATTCAACAATAAATGTAGGTGTTCCCCAATGGGTCATGAATAATGCCTTGTGTGTGGGAGGCAAACAAAACAGAGGAACATCTCTTCTTTTTGTTGCCCTGTGTAGGCTAGACAATGCAGGCGATGGATTGGGCTGCTCTATTGATTCCTGGGAATCTGTTGTTATAAGAAGGCCTTGAGAATCTGAAGATCTGACACAAGACGGTGCATAACCTTCCCAGTTGCAAAATACTTTGAGTCTATATGTCCCATCAGAACCAAGACCTTGATTAAAATAGCATATCATGGTGATTTTCTCAAAAGTATCATTGGCTAACAGATTGTTGTTGGGTATATTGATAACCAACCCGACAAGGGAAAACAAATCTGCTATAAGAGAATTATTGCCATGATGTAACACTAGTTGTAAATTGAGAGGGGGTGTTATTGTTACTGATTTCAAAATATTGAAGCTCTTTTGTATCGTTTTTATATGGATTACTATTTTAATCTATTTAATCCTGTATAATACACATGATTTTAATGTAAATTTATATTAACAATGCTATTGGAACTTTTTTGGGCTGCACATGAATTATGCAATGAAGCGTAAATTGTGAAAATATGAAAGATATTGTACTTTTGACAAAGTTTTTATGAATATGTTTCTATTATGGGCTTTGACTAAAATAAATTACTCTTTTGACTTTGAATGCATGAGAGAACTTTTAAATGGGATGCTTCCTCTAAAAAGTAAGACACCAATCCCAACTCCAAAATTCTTCTTAAGGAAACTTTATGATGAATGGAAATCATGGTTAAATATATAGAAAGTCTCCCAAAGCTGTCAACATCGAAAATTCCAGCACAAAAAGCACATCTTTATGAAAATTATATACCTAACAAGTCTCTTAGCGATTCAGCTAATCACCGACCAGGAACATTTGTTGAAACCATAACATTAGCCAAGAGCGCCAAACCCATTTTTTCTAAAATTCAGACACCAAATGCAAAATAAATATTTCTTACGTTTTCATCTATCCTATGCACTGATCCCCTTCCAGGTGTTATTTCTAACACACTGCATTATCATCTTCTACCTTATTGAATAATCTTGTTAAACGTATCTCTTATCTGGAGAAGTGTGGCTCAGGGGTGGAGAAGTGTGGCTCAGGGGTTAGAGGCGGCAGACCCGGAAGCTGAGATCAGCCCTCTGAGGTAATCGAAATTTTTATGGTCAAGTATGTCCCCTAACGTGTACCCCAACGTCTCCATGTGCGTGCTTAAAGTGCATGTAATTTCCCTCCATGACCGAATATGAAGACGCAAATGCATTTGCGTCCAACGTTAACATGTCCTCTTTCAGATCCACCATGAATGGATTGATAATTCAGTTTCTAACCATGCCATGCCAACGTCTTTACATGGTACACTTTTACGTTTTCCTGGCTCTGTCGAGCTAGGCCCTGATTTCTGACTTCGAACCATTTTCTGTCTCTGCCTCTGAAAGCTGCAGCAAGGAGATGCATCCCTGACCCTTGCCTTACTTCCTGCCAAGCGAAGGAGTGCCTGGCTCAGCCTGGCCTGCCTGCCAAAACAGTATTTTGCCTTCAAGTTATCGGTTCAGCCTCCTCGAAAACACATTCCTGTCCAGTGATATAGGTAAACATATTCCCGGCTCCAGAGCAAAGGGCCAAGCCTTCCTGTCTCCTTCATGTAATTCATTGCTCCCGTTACCATGGTAGGCCCATGGCCCCGCGCATTACACGTAGGCACATATGCACGCACTAGCATTCAGTATAGAATAGCCTCTGCCCGAGAGACCTTTTACTCCAGATAATACATACTCCAAACATAAGATACCAGATATGTTCTAGGTCCAGGTCGTTCTGACATCCCAGACTTCTGTCTCCTTTACTAGTGCTAAAGTCAAGCCCCAGTTTTCCCCAGTTACACGTCTATGTCACGTCATGCTAGCTGCGCGCGCATCTGCACTTCCTGCTGACTCTGCAGAATCCTCTATGCATCCACCCACTTATGACACTTTCTGTGACGTTTTTCAGCACACGCCTCCGTGCACACCCTTGTACATGCCTTTTTGTTACGCACATGTGTTCTTATCTTCTCCTTTTCACTTGTTACGCCTCCTATATGCAATGCTATTGTATTGTTTTACTATATATATTGCGCACTGTTAATATAACGTTGACATTGTTCTGACATTTTTCCTGACACCCTGTTGCCTTGTCCCGTGGCTCGAGCCATTGAATTAAAGCCCGTATGACTCAGATACCACGGACTCTGCCTCTCATTTGATTGAGCTATTCTTTCACTTGTCATTAACTATACGGAAAAATGATACAGTAAATTTATTTACCACACCTGGACCAGGGTTCAATTCCCTGCCTCGGCCGTTCTTGGGCTAAAAATTCCACGGACTTGATAATTCTCGCTCCGGTGCCTTCTCGACTCACGGGTTCACACTCTGCGACTCTGGGCAATAGCTTGCTTAATCTCCACAACGGCCCCTCGCGGCGGGATGCCTGGCTTTCACCTTGTGGATACCCTGCCGGGGCTATCTCACAGGGGAATACCAGGACGGGTTCCCTAAGCAAGCGCCGGGACACCCACTGCGGGTAGCTGTGCGCTATATAAGCTCAAATACATTTACATTTACATTTTCCTTGCACACTATGCACCACACTGTACTAAGCACTGCACTGCACACTAGTTTAACTCAGCTAA
>NW_028249185.1:0-2500 GCF_964263255.1 Lissotriton vulgaris
CCTGAGGCAGAGACCCCCAGTCCAGAAATGGAACACCACTCCCTTCCCTAGGCCCCATAAAGACCGCCATATCCAGAAATCATTTATCGGAACCTGATATTCTCTCCCTCCTCCGAGCTTACTACTTCTTTCTTTCGGCCATCCAGACCCTTCTGGAACCTCTCAAACCTCCCCTATAAACTCTCCTGGAGCTTCTAATCCCAAACAAGGCATTGAGGAGGCTATACAAAGCATCTCATCAAACCTCATAGAGCTCCCAGACTCAACGCCAATGCCTTAAACATTAAGAACCTCATGCAGGTCCCATTACACTGCCCTCTCTCACTGACCACAAATCAACCTGAAACGCTTGTTACTTAACTGCAGATCAGCTGTGAAACATGCCACAGACCTTGCCGATCTCATCCTTGTTCAGGAAGTAGACCTCCTTATCCTCACTGAAACTTGGCTTAACTAATCCTTAGTCCCATCCATGACATTCTAGTCCTCTGAGTCACAACATTATCAGACTCGATCGAGTTAAGAGAACAGGAGGTGGCATAGCCTGCATCTTCCACAACACTCTCTCAGCAAAGCAGTCCCCTTCGGCAACTCTCTCATCCTGTGAATATTTATGCATACAAATAAACTATCCTGGAAATATATTTTGGAAAAATAGTACAATAATCTGATCATCCTGTTAAATCGCACAATTGTTCTATCCCCTATATAAGTACAATGTAAAACTTTCTTTTTCTCTCTTTGTCTATGAAATTTTGTATTGCATGATGTTTTAATTTCTTTGTATTTTATAGTAATTGTGTTTTTAACAAAAAAGATTTGTCACATATATCTTGTGACTTTTTATGTCAACACTATTGTCTACAATTGTTTTTAATAAAGTAGCTCTTGTGATAAATGTGGGTGCTGTATCTTAGATATCATCTAAGAATGAGCTAGGGGTCTTATATAGGGATAGAACAATTGTACGATTTAACAAGATGATCGGATTATCGTACTATTTTTCCTAATTATATTTCAAGGGATAATTTATTTTTAATCTATTTAATAGTACTCCAGTCCCTTTGTGTTTGAAAGGCGTCTCTCTCTATTTCTATATAATATTTATGCATAGACATCTCTAGAAAACATAGACACTTATGCAGCCTGCACATCTTTTACCACCCTTCAGGAGACAACTTGATTCTGATAAAAAAAATAATGGAAACCATCACCTCCAACCAGGGTCTGTACTGCCCCCGATCTTCCTTGGTGACTTAATTCTTCATTGGAATGACCTGAATGATCAGGAGGTGAACAGTCTCAAAAGCTTCCTAACTGACCTCAACCTGACTCAATTCTGTGACCGTCCTACGTACAACTTAGGCTCGACCCTCGATCTAATCATCTCCAATCCCAACTCCATTCAGCTTGAATCTATTCTCCCCTGTGACTTGTCAGGCCATCACTATATCACTTTCCATATCCTAGAAAGCTGGAACTCCAAAAGATCACAGCCATAAAACAAAAACATTGGAAAAGAACGCTCCAAAATACAAATGTAAATGAGCTGATATCTTGCTGCAATATCTCCCTACCGCCGCCTGCTAACATGTACGACGTCCACGACCTCACTGAGCACTACAACAACTCCATGTTGACTGCCTTTAATGCAACTACCTCCTTCAACTAAAATGAAAGCCCAACAAAGACCCCAAACCGTGGTTCAATGACAGCTTAAATGCTGAACACTCTTAGAGATCCGCTCCATCTATTGGTCTCCTTATGATTCTAAGACTAAAAAGGAGTATATACATCAAACTCATCAGAGTCACAAAAGCAACCTTATTCAAATCCCAACTTGACAAACTAAAAATCGCCCCAATAGGCTGTTTGAGTTCATTAAGCTACAATCCAATAACTTTTCTATCCAATCTCCTCTCATCTCCTGCCCGCAGCCAAACTGCGATACCTATGCTGACGTCTTCCTTGAAAAGATGAACAGGATTGAATATGATCTAAGGTCTGCCCTGATTGATCTATCACCCTCTCCTGACTCCGCTTTACCCTCGCTCCGTCTTACCCCGCCTTGTCTCTCCCCTACAAACCGTGCCTCTTGGAGTCAATTCACACCCCTCAACGCCACAACCATCTTCAACATTCTCATGACCCTGAAACCTTCAAATCACTTATATGAACCCCTCCCCCCAACTTATTTAAAGAAATGATAAGATCACTAGCCGTGCTCTGGTCCAAAATCATCAATGCGTCTCTTCTTTAAGGTGAGATCCCTGACTGCCTGAAGGTGGAGCTGGCTCTCCCTATTCTCAAAAACCAACTGCTGACCCTGAAGATCTGAATAGTTTTCGACCTATCACAAATATCCCTTCTCTGGCAAAACTGCTTGGGAAACAACTGCCCAATCACATTGAGGAATTCCAACTGCTTGATCAGTTCCAATCGGGCTTCCGTCCTGGCTACAGCACTGAAACGGCCATCACTCATATAGTGTACAACGCTC
>NW_028249185.1:7500-101992 GCF_964263255.1 Lissotriton vulgaris
AAAAACAACAGGTGATGGACCGAATGTGGATCAATGTCACACACTCAACCCAGTCCAAAGATCTGGGCCCAAATCCATCGTTTTTTTGCACTCCACACCACCCCGGGTTAGACAATGGCGATATGCAAATCAGCTCTGACCCTGTGCCCCGTGGGAACAGTCCAGTCCGAACTACAAAAGCCATGTCCTTCCCAGAACGGAATCAAGCATCCGAGGACCGGACCGGTTTCGAGGTAACACCTCTCATCAGCCCGGCTAGCTTGACTCCAGTGGTGTGGAGTGCCTCGGACCCACGTCTGGGCATCCCCAGCGCACTTAGGGCGGAATTTGCAAAAACAACAGGTGATGGACCGAATGTGGATCAATGTCACACACTCAACCCAGTCCAAAGATCTGGGCCCAAATCCATCGTTTTTTTGCACTCCACACCACCCCGGGTTAGACAATGGCGATATGCAAATCAGCTCTGACCCTGTGCCCCATGGGAACAGTCCAGTCCGAACTACAAAAGCCATGTCCTTCCCAGAACGGAATCAAGCATCCGAGGACCGGACCGGTTTCGAGGTAACACCTCTCATCAGCCCGGCTAGCTTGACTCCAGTGGTGTGGAGTGCCTGGGACCCACGTCTGGGCATCCCCAGCGCACTTAGGGTGGAATTTGCAAAAACAACAGGTGATGGAACGAATGTGGATCAATGTCACACACTCAACCCAGTCCAAAGATCTGGGCCCAAATCCATCGTTTTTTTGCACTCCACACCACCCCGGGTTAGACAATGGCGATATGCAAATCAGCTCTGACCCTGTGCCCCATGGAAACAGTCCAGTCCGAACTACAAAAGCCATGTCCTTCCCAGAACGGAATCAAGCATCCGAGGACCGGACCGGTTTCGAGGTAACACCTCTCATCAGCCCGGCTAGCTTGACTCCAGTGGTGTGGAGTGCCTGGGACCCACGTCTGGGCATCCCCAGCGCACTTAGGGCGGAATTTGCAAAAACAACAGGTGATGGACCGAATGTGGATCAATGTCACACACTCAACCCAGTCCAAAGATCTGGGCCCAAATCCATCGTTTTTTTGCACTCCACACCACCCCGGGTTAGACAATGGCGATATGCAAATCAGCTCTGACCCTGTGCCCCATGGGAACAGTCCAGTCCGAACTACAAAAGCCATGTCCTTCCCAGAACGGAATCAAGCATCCGAGGACCGGACCGGTTTCGAGGTAACACCTCTCATCAGCCCGGCTAGCTTGACTCCAGTGGTGTGGAGTGCCAGGGACCCACGTCTGGGCATCCCCAGCGCACTTAGGGCGGAATTTGCAAAAACAACAGGTGATGGACCGAATGTGGATCAATGTCACACACTCAACCCAGTCCAAAGATCTGGGCCCAAATCCATCGTTTTTTTGCACTCCACACCACCCCGGGTTAGACAATGGCGATATGCAAATCAGCTCTGACCCTGTGCCCCATGGGAACAGTCCAGTCCGAACTACAAAAGCCATGTCCTTCCCAGAACGGAATCAAGCATCCGAGGACCGGACCGGTTTCGAGGTAACACCTCTCATCAGCCCGGCTAGCTTGACTCCAGTGGTGTGGAGTGCCTGGGACCCACGTCTGGGCATCCCCAGCACACTTAGGGCGGAATTTGCAAAAACAACAGGTGATGGATCGAATGTGGATCAATGTCACACACTCAACCCAGTCCAAAGATCTGTGCCCAAATCCATCGTTTTTTTGCACTCCACACCACCCCGGGTTAGACAATGGCGATATGCAAATCAGCTCTGACCCTGTGCCCCATGGGAACAGTCCAGTCCGAACTACAAAAGCCATGTCCTTCCCAGAACGGAATCAAGCATCCGAGGACCGGACCGGTTTCGAGGTAACACCTCTCATCAGCCCGGCTAGCTTGACTCCAGTGGTGTGGAGTGCCTGGGACCCACGTCTGGGCATCCCCAGCGCACTTAGGGCGGAATTTGCAAAAACAACAGGTGATGGACCGAATGTGGATCAATGTCACACACTCAACCCAGTCCAAAGATCTGGGCCCAAATCCATCGTTTTTTTGCACTCCACACCACCCCGGGTTAGACAATGGCGATATGCAAATCAGCTCTGACCCTGTGCCCCATGGGAACAGTCCAGTCTGAACTACAAAAGCCATGTCCTTCCCAGAACGGAATCAAGCATCCGAGGACCGGACCGGTTTCGAGGTAACACCTCTCATCAGCCCGGCTAGCTTGACTCCAGTGGTGTGGAGTGCCTGCGACCCACGTCTGGGCATCCCCAGCGCACTTAGGGCGGAATTTGCAAAAACAACAGGTGATGGACCGAATGTGGATCAATGTCACACACTCAACCCAGTCCAAAGATCTGGGCCCAAATCCATCGTTTTTTTGCACTCCACACCACCCCGGGTTAGACAATGGCGATATGCAAATCAGCTCTGACCCTGTGCCCCATGGGAACAGTCCAGTCCGAACTACAAAAGCCATGTCCTTCCCAGAACGGAATCAAGCATCCGAGGACCGGACCGGTTTCGAGGTAACACCTCTCATCAGCCCGGCTAGCTTGACTCCAGTGGTGTGGAGTGCCTGGGACCCACGTCTGGGCATCCCCAGCGCACTTAGGGCGGAATTTGCAAAAACAACAGGTGATGGACCGAATGTGGATCAATGTCACACACTCAACCCAGTCCAAAGATCTGGGCCCAAATCCATCGTTTTTTTGCACTCCACACCACCCCGGGTTAGACAATGGCGATATGCAAATCAGCTCTGACCCTGTGCCCCGTGGGAACAGTCCAGTCCGAACTACAAAAGCCATGTCCTTCCCAGAACGGAATCAAGCATCCGAGGACCGGACCGGTTTCGAGGTAACACCTCTCATCAGCCCGGCTAGCTTGACTCCAGTGGTGTGGAGTGCCTGGGACCCACGTCTGGGCATCCCCAGCGCACTTAGGGCGGAATTTGCAAAAACAACAGGTGATGGACCGAATGTGGATCAATGTCACACACTCAACCCAGTCCAAAGATCTGGGCCCAAATCCATCGTTTTTTTGCACTCCACACCACCCCGGGTTAGACAATGGCGATATGCAAATCAGCTCTGACCCTGTGCCCCATGGGAACAGTCCAGTCCGAACTACAAAAGCCATGTCCTTCCCAGAACGGAATCAAGCATCCGAGGACCGGACCGGTTTCGAGGTAACACCTCTCATCAGCCCGGCTAGCTTGACTCCAGTGGTGTGGAGTGCCTGGGACCCACGTCTGGGCATCCCCAGCGCACTTAGGGCGGAATTTGCAAAAACAACAGGTGCACTCCACACCACTTGGAGTCAAGCTAGCCAGGCTGATGAGAGGTGTTACCTCGAAACCGGTCCGGTCCTCGGATGCTTGATTCCGTTCTGGGAAGGACATGGCTTTTGTAGTTCGGACTGGACTGTTCCCATGGGGCAACAGGGTCAGAGCTGATTTGCATATCGCCATTGTCTAATCCAGGGTGGTGTGGAGTGCAAAAAAACGATGGATTCGGGCCCAGATCTTTTGACTGGGGGAATGTGTGACATTGATCCACATTCGGTCCATCACTTGTTGTTTTTGCAATTGCCGCCCTAAGTGCGCTGGGGATGCCCAGACGTGGGTCCCAGGCACTCCACACCACTTGGAGTCAAGCTAGCCGGGCTGATGAGAGGTGTTACCTCGAAACCGGTCCGGTCCTCGGATGCTTGATTCCGTTCTGGGAAGGACATGGCTTTTGTAGTTCGGACTGGACTGTTCCCATGGGGCAACAGGGTCAGAGCTGATTTGCATATCGCCATTGTCTAACCCAGGGTGGTGTGGAGTGCAAAAAAACGATGGATTCGGGCCCAGATCTTTTGACTGGGGGAATGTGTGACATTGATCCACATTCGGTCCATCACTTGTTGTTTTTGCAATTGCCGCCCTAAGTGCGCTGGGGATGCCCAGACGTGGGTCCCAGGCACTCCACACCACTTGGAGTCAAGCTAGCCGGGCTGATGAGAGGTGTTACCTCGAAACCGGTCCGGTCCTCGGATGCTTGATTCCGTTCTGGGAAGGACATGACTTTTGTAGTTCGGACTGGACTGTTCCCATGGGGCAACAGGGTCAGAGCTGATTTGCATATCGCCATTGTCTAACCCAGGGTGGTGTGGAGTGCAAAAAAACGATGGATTCGGGCCCAGATCTTTTGACTGGGGGAATGTGTGACATTGATCCACATTCAGTCCATCACTTGTTGTTTTTGCAAATGCACCCCGGCCGAGCACGCCGGTAATCAAGTTGCACAAGTCCCAATATCTGCAACGCTCTCAGATACCAAACACCACGCCAAAACTCAAAGTCCAAGGGTGTTTATTTACACCTACAACATGTTTCGGCTATGACAGCCTTGATCACGGCTGTCATAGCCGAAACATGTTGTAGGTGTAAATAAAGTGAGAGGCGGTTGGGGACCGGAGGGGACGGCATGTTCTTCGGCAAACAGGTGTGGAAATAGTTTTCACCATATCAGCGCTTTGTCATCCCCACGCAACGTTTTCCAGTATAAGGCACAAGGAACTGCATTCTGGGACCGGTAGTCGTTACACTAGATACGACTGCCTTAGAGACATTTGCGTTAGGGATGTGGGCCGATGGGGGTGGAGCAAAGCTGGACTAATCAGAAGGGGCGGGACACTATGTTAAGAAATCTTGCCGCAACCTGATGCACCTACACCCGTGGCGCTGATGAAGGCTAACCCTTAGCCGAAATGCATTCGCCCTGACAGCGGGTGTGTACTGCTTTCCTACCTGCTGCAGTTGAATAAAGGCTGTTCTCACTTGTTCCCCTGCTGTGGCCTCTTCACTCTCGGAGGTGGCAGAGGTGATGGATCGTACATTTCAGCGCGGATTCCAGTACCGCGCAAAGAGGCTCCCGTCTCACTAAAGTTGGCTCTGAAATTACTGGTTGCTGTTTCGGCGGCGTTTGGATTTGGCCCGGGGTGCCGGGATTTGTCAGTGCTCACCTTCTGGTCATGTGGGAATGATGGCGGAGTTGAAGTCATTTGGCTTCACGTTGGTGAGGTTCAGCATGTCTGCCTTGCCCCCACTCAATGGACACTTTGAACACAAAGGGAGAGTCGGTTGGGGACCGGAGGGGACGGCATGTTCTTCGGCAAACAGGTGTGGAAACAGTTTTCACCATATCAGCGCTTTGTCATCCCCACGCAACGTTTTCCAGTATAAGGTACAAGGAACTGCATTCTGGGACCGGTAGTCGTTACACTAGATACGACTGCCTTAGAGACATTTGCGTTAGGCATTTGGGCCGATGGGGGTGGAGCAAAGCTGAACTAATCAGAAGGGGCGGGACACTATGTTAAGAAATCTTGCCGCCACCTGATGCACCTACACCCGTGGCGCCGATGAAGGCTAACCCTTAGCCGAAATGCATTCGCCCTGACAGCGGGTGTGTACTGCTTTCCTACCTGCTGCAGTTGAATAAAGGCTGTTCTCACTTGTTCCCCTGCTGTGGCCTCTTCACTCTCGGCCGTCGCAGAGGTGATGGATCGTACATTTCAGCGCGGATTCCAGTACCGCGCAAAGAGGCTCCCGTCTCACTAAAGTTGGCTCTGAAATTACTGGTTGCTGTTTCGGCGGCGTTTGGATTCGGCTCGGGGTGCCGGGATTTGTCAGTGCTCACCTTCTGGTCATGTGGAAATGATGGCGGAGTTGAAGTCATTTGGCTTCACGTTGGTGAGGTTTTAGCATGTCTGCCTTGCCCCCACTCAATGGACACTTTGAACACAAAGGGAGAGACTGTTGGGGACCGGAGGGGACGGCATGTTCTTCGGCAAACAGGTGCGGAAACAGTTTTCACCATATCAGCGCTTTGTCATCCCCACGCAACGTTTTCCAGTATAAGGCACAAGGAACTGCATTCTGGGACCGGTAGTCGTTACACTAGATACGACTTCCTTAGAGACATTTGCGTTAGGCATTTGGGCTGATGGGGGTGGAGCAAAGCTGGACTAATCAGAAGGGGCGGGACACTATGTTAAGAAATCTTGCCGTCACCTGATGCACCTACACCCGTGGCGCTGATGAAGGCTAACCCTTAGCCGAAATGCATTCGCCCTGACAGCGGGTGTGTATTGCTTTCCTACCTGCTGCAGTTGAATAAAGGCTGTTCTCACTTGTTCCCCTGCTGTGGCCTCTTCACTCTCGGCCGTCGCAGAGGTGATGGATCGTACATTTCAGCGCAGATTCCAGTACCGCGCAAAGAGGCTCCCGTCTCACTAAAGTTGGCTCTGAAATTACTGGTTGCTCTTTCGGCGGCGTTTGGATTCGGCCCGGGGTGCCGGGATTTGTCAGAGCTCACCTTCTCGTCATGTGGAAATTATGGCGGAGTTGAAGTCATTTGGCTTCACGTTGGTGAGGTTCAGCATGTCTGCCTTGCCCCCACTCAATGGACACTTTGTACACAAAGGGAGAGATGGTTGGGGACCGGAGGGGACGGCATGTTCTTCGGCAAACAGGTGTGGAAACAGTTTTCACCATATCAGCGCTTTGTCATCCCCACGCAACGTTTTCCAGTATAAGGCACAAGGAACTGCATTCTGGGACCGGTAGTCGTTACACTAGATACGACTTCCTTAGAGACATTTGTGTTAGGTATTTGGGCCGATGGGGGTGGAGGAAAGCTGGACTAATCAGTAGGGGCGGGACACTATGTTAAGAAATCTTGCCGCCACCTGATGCACCTACACCCGTGGCGCTGATGAAGGCTAACCCTTAGCCAAAATGCATACGCCCTGACAGCGGGTGTGTACTGCTTTCCTACCTGCTGCAGTTGAATAAAGGCTGTTCTCACTTGTTCCCCTGCTGTGGCCTCTTCACTCTCGGCAGTTGCAGAGGTGATGGATCATATATATATATATATATATATATATATATATATATATATATATATATATATATATATATATATATATTACCTACTGGCTATCGCCAGTAGGTATATATAGTTAGGATTTTTTCCCTATGGGATTTTTGAAAATTCTATGTCTAATAACTTTGGCGTTTGTGGACGGAATCGGCTGAAATTTTCAGGAAAATGGCACATTTTGTTTCTGAGCAGCCCTTGAAAATTTGGGGGGGTTTTGTCAAGGGGGGGCCGAGAAAAAAGGGGGGTCCCAAAACGCGTTTTTCCCATGTTAATTTCCATTGGGCGGTTGGACTCACTTTTAGCTTGAACGGCTGAATGGATTTGCACGAAACTTGGCAAAATTGTAGGGACTGTTAGCCCGATGTGCCTTTGCTAGGTCTCAATATATGTGCTCCAGTAGTTTTTGAGAAATTAACGTTTAAAACAAGATATATATCTGTAACAGCGCTCCAGGCTGCGCTCCGGTTCGCTTACTTTTCGCGAAACGGAACTTTGAGCGCAGAAAGCTGATTGGCTCTCCGGTGTCTGTCAACATTCTAAACAGTCCGGAGCGGCCGCCATCTTATCTCTCGGTAGGATCGAGAGAGAAGAAGAGGTGAAAAACAAAGGGGGAATTTAATGAAAGGGGGCAAGGTATACCCCTCTTGACCCCCTAGGAATGTTGTTGGGGTTATTAAAGGGTCCCGTGAGGAAAATAAAAAAAAAATGATTTTTCACGGTAGAAGCGCTTCACGGGCCGCGAACTGGGCCGCAAACTGGTAGCGAAACGGGAATTCGCAATTTTGTGCTTCGTTTTAATTAAATTACTAGGTATAAGGGGGTGCGGGAGACGTATCCTAATCCCCTATGTTTCATGAGGGTGGCTGAGGAGGCTCATATATGTTGATACATCTCTTCCAGCGGCTGTGCGTGAGCTTTTTATTTTTTTTGCTGCGTGACGTCTGTTAACGTTCGATTCGATGGAAATCAGGAAGTGTTGACCGCCAATTTGTCACTGCGATAAAATATTTTGTTATAAATGAATCCTTATTGATAAACACTGTCTGCGCCATCTTGCCTTTTTTCCAATGCCACAATTTTGTCGTGCACGGCAGCCATTTTAGATGCCAGGCTGGTCCCAGGCTATCACCTACCCCTGCGGATGTAGTTTATGGCCCCAGCTGTAGAGAATCCAGACATGCCAACCCTCCCGATTCAGGCGTGAGACTACTGATTTCAGTGCTAGTCTCCCGCCTCCCGATTTCTGCAAGCAAAAACCCGGGGGCATATTACCAACAACTAGCGATAATTTTTGTCTCTAACTTGTTTAGAGACAAAAATTATCGCCGCACATCGGCGATTTTTATCGCAGATAAACCTTGCTATTAGCAAGGTTTATCGCAAATGCGAAAAAAAAACGGCCGCAATGCATGAATATCGCTGAAAAGTCAGCGATATTCATGTATTATCGAGCAAATGCTCTTAGCCATGTTATCCACCTCCCATTGGATAACATGGCTAAGAACTGCTCAGGGCACTATCACTGACATGCAAAGCGGGGCCCACGATGGTCGCTATCTCCTTTTAGCTGTCACTAACTGGTGTTAGCGACAGCTTGGTAATAGGGAGATAATTTTATCTCCGCTTTCTTGGCTTTTAAAGCCAAAAAAGCGGAGATAAACCCCCTTGATAATATGCCCCATGATTCCTCAGGGGTTTCAGCTGACAGGGCTTGGTATTGTGTTACGTGGTAATTCTTCCAGTAAACGTCAGAGGGTCGATGCAGGGGTTCTAGAAGGGGTGATAAACCATTTAAGCCTCATAAACAAGCGCATGGTCTTTTAAAGATCTGTGAAGTACTCGGGGCGGCGGTGTGTGTGTGTCCTCTTTCAGGAGCGGGCGGGGGGGGGGGATGCCAGCAACTTCCAGGCTAGGCAGTGTTCAACACTTGCATCACCCTTTCTCTGCCTGCTATTGCGCTCCATGCTTCGGAAAGGTAAGAAAAAGAACGTGCATTTGAGTTTGAAATGTCCGATCCTGTAGCAGTACACTTGCAAAGCCCACACATGACAATAACCCGATTCAAGGCCCCATTCACCCGTTTTAAAAAAAATATATAACACTCCAACAAAGTAACATTATAAAACTTTATTAACTTTTAAATATAATGAACGGAACAAAAACTGTAAAAACATTTAAACATTTTTCACCAAAAAAAGCAACAATTGTCAGAAGCTGTCTTTTGTGCGAATAGTCCCAAGGCAGCACAACGTGCTGAGTTCTGGACGGCACCCAGGTGATGTCGCCTGGGTGCCGCACTGGTTTTGGTATCCTACAATGCTACTCCGAAAATTGGCGTGGGGCGTCCCGGGTGGTGCGGGGGGAGGCCTCGTCAGTAGCGGTCTGTTGTGCGAATAGTCCCAAGGCAGCAGAACGCGCTGAGATGTTGATGGCACCCAGGTGATGTCCAGTAAACTGCCGCACTGGTTTTGGTATCCTACAATGCTGCTCCGAAAATTGGCGTGGGGCGGCCCGGGGGGGGGGGCGTGGGGGAGGCGGCGTGAACGGGCCTCCCCAGGTGGCGGCCATCCAGCTGAGTTGCGCCCGCTCTTGCGGCTACAGCGTCTCGCTCACCATGTTGTTGAATTGCTCCCACTCTTGCAGTGCAGCGATAGGCGGCTGCCACATGACTCTTAAAATGGCGGACGGCTCTTCGGTTTTGGGCCTGGTCCACTAAAATGGCCCTGGGACACCTTGGAACTCGGACGCTTGCCTGCTAGGGCTTGGGCTCCATTCTCGAAAAGCGTCCCCTCAGCCGTGAAGATTCTACAAAAGTCTTGGGGGCCCTCGACTCCCGCAGGCTTCCGGTGGGGAGCGGCTGCCATGATTGCTCGCGGAATGACCACGACCGAGCCACGAGATGGTGGTGCTCTCATGCTGACGCCAGCTTCAGTCTGAAACATCCAGAAACAAGGTGGGGCTTTCATCGTTTGGGAAAAAAAAATGTTCTAAACCAATGAAAAGTGTTATTTTTAGGTCATATGACCAAGCCTTCCATCTTTAGGAAACCAAAAGTAAAATGAACCAATGAAAAGTTTTATAAACAAGTCACATGACCTGTTATGCGGCATAGGGCTACAAAAAGCGTAGAAAATCCGTTGGCACGTGAGGCGGCGTCAGTAGCGGACCGATGTGCGAATAGGCCGAAGGCAGCACAACACGCTGAGATCCGGATGGCAACAAGGTGGTGTCCAGCAAATTGCCGCACTGGTGTGGCCATCCTACAATGCTGCGCCGAAAGTCGGCGTGGGGCGCCCCGTTGGCCTGTGAGGTCGCGTCAGTCAGTGGGGGCTGTGCGTCTCCCCCAAGATGGAGGCTCCTCGGCTGCAGTGCGGCGCCCCTTAGCGTTTCACTCGCCGTCCAACTGAGTTGCGTCCGCACTTGCGGCTACAGTAGGCCGAAGGCAGCACAACGCACCGAGATCCGGATGGCACCGAGGTGGTGTCCAGCAAATTGCCGCACTGGTGTGGCCATCCTACAATGCTGCGCCGAAAGACGGCGTGTCCAGCTGAGTTGCGGTCACTCTTGCGGTACAGTGACTCGAACGCGCCGAGATCCGGATGGCACCGAGGTGGTGTCCAGCAAGTTGCCGCACTGGTGTGGCCATCCTACAATGCTGCGCCGAAAGTCGGCGTGGGGTGCCCCGTTGGCTTATGAGGTGATGTCAGTAGTGGACCGATGTGTGAATAGGTCGGAACCAGCACAAGGCGCCAAGATCCGAATGGCAAGTCCTGGATGTTGAGTGCCATAGTTGAGAGTTCTGAGCAGTGCTTGTAAGACTGTCTGAAGCTTATTTGCACCTGCTGCAGCTTCACTATTGCCCTGGTGTGGCCAAAGGTCGCACATGACATAGGCGGCCGGCTCCCGAGGTCCGGCGGAACTTTTTTCCTTTTCTTTTCTGCTTCTTGTCCTACAATCCGTTTCATCTGAAAACACGACCAGGTCCCTGAATGTGTGCAGGGGGACGCTATTGAGTGAATGAAAATGGCGGCTTGACACAAAGCTGACTCACGCCTTGCTGTTGATGCTATACAGACAAAAATTGGTTTTCAGTTTGTACATTCTTCAGGATTTTTTTTCCATCCAAGGCTGATTGAGAGTTTGTAGAAAAATGGCTTCAGATTTTCCACATACTACTCTTCAACATTCTTCCTAAATGTAACAATGTGAAACTCACTAGGAGAACGGCTGTTTATGTTTCCTTTCAAAATGCTGCCAATAATATTTTCTGAATGGAAGACACCATCTTGTAGCATAAAGGGCCGAAAGGGGTTCTGGTCTGGCCGATGGTTGGTGGAGACATTTTGACTATATCTTGGACCTGCCCGGCCTCGCCCAAAATGGCGCCGGTATAAATGGGACTCGTAACTCCTTGTTGTGTACTGGTTGAACAACCTTGATATCACGAGATATGAATGCAGTTTTGATGCTCATGACGGGCGGGGACGAGAATTGATTGAATATTTCGACATCCGTATTGATATTAAGTTCTGATGTGTTATTGATTACTGTACTATTGAAAGTTCGAATTAACGTCACCCATGGTACTTGCACGCAAATGTATATCTAGATAACTTTTTTGTAAGTGGCCCTGTCGTATTTTAATTACAAAATGTACGTCCACCGATTCCGCAATTGTTAGACACCTTAGTTCTTGCAACCTAATGGCTCGTTCGTTACGTTCCTCCATAATGTAAATGTCTCCTCATCATATACGATTCCAGTTTGCTCCGTGGCCGGCCCACGTGGTTATAGGCCCGTATTTGTATACTGACATTTTCACAATAAAGGTTTTTAAAACAAAACATGGTAGTAGTATTTACATTGGTAAAGTTTTTACTTTTAGTCACTGTTTTCGAATCAGTAAAAGGCAAGTGAAATAAAGTAGTCCAATTACATGACGGATAAAAAGTATAATATGTAGGAACGCAGTAAAGATAAATGGTCAAGGGCAGTTGTGTTTTTCATTTCTGCAACATAAAGTGATCGATAAGAATCTGATAATCAGGCGTATCGGCGACTAAGACAGCAGGCCGAGTCTCTTCTACTCAACGGCTCCGTCATGGAACGAAGAAACGCCCTTTTTCTCGAAAAAGGAATATATTTTACTTGCAGGACAGTTGTAAATTTTCCGGGAAAGTACATTAGCCTGGAATATTATAACATATGTTTAAAAAAAAATAATGTTCGAAAACAATAAAAAGCGTAATTTTTAGGTCATATGACCAAGCTTTTCATCATTAAAATAACAAAAGTAAAATGAACCAATGAAAAGTTTTATTAACAAGTCACATGACCTGTTATGCTTACGTTACGCGCTGCGCGCCGCGCCTCGGATCACTTCCGGGTGCGCTAACGCGGCGTGTCATATAACGCATTACGCGACAACGTAGGTCAAGAATATAGTCAAAATGTCTCCACCAACCAGCGTTCGGAACACAACCCCTTTCAGCAGTCCAAAAAGTTCTGTTAAATGACAACAGAGGGGACAGGCAACAAGAACCATCAGTCAAAGAGGGGAGGGCAAGTTCTTCTCTTCCGGGTCATGTTGGGGCGCTACCGGAACTGATCGAATTGGTAGTCTACAGTGTTTCTGGATGTTTCAGACTAAAGCTGGCATCAGCATGAGAGCACTACCATCTCGTAGCTCCGTCGTGGCCATTCCACGAGCAGACATGGCAGCCGCTCCCCACCAGAAGCTTGCGGGAGTCGGGGGCCCCCAAGACTTTTGTAGAATCTTCACGGCTGAGGGGACGCTTTCGAGAATGGGACCCAAGCCCTATCAGGGAAGCGTCCGAGTTCAAAGGTGTCCCAGGGCCATTTTAGTGGACCAGGCCCAAAACCGAAGAGCCGGCCGCCATTTTGAGAGTCCTGTGGCAGCCGCCTATCGCTGCACCGCAAGAGCGGGAGCAACTCAACTACATGGTGAGCGAGACGCTGTAGTCGCAAGAGCGGGCGGTAAACAGCTGAATGGCGGAAGAGGCACAGTGTAGCAAAAGCGGGCGGAATGGCAACTGAAACGGTAAAGGGGCGCCCCACTACAGCGTGTCTTCAGGTCAAACGGATTGTGGGACAAGGTCCAGAATAGAAGAGTCATCAAAAGGCAAAAAGTTCCGCCGGACCCCGAGAGCCGGCCGCCTATGTCGGGGGCGATCTCAGGCTACACCGGTGCTATAAGACTTGGGGAGGGGGTCGGAGCCAAGTGTCTTCTCCGAGTCCATGGCCATCACACCGCCCCTCGGGGGCCTCCGTCAAGCTGTTTAGGAAGGTTTCATATCACATTGTTTTCAAATGCAGTCAGGTCCACAAACGACACTCACTTACTTTGAGAATAGTGAAGCTGCAGTAGGTGGAAATAAGCTTCAGACAGTGTTACAAGCGCTGCTCAGAACTCTGAACTATGGCACCCAACATCCAGAACTTATGCCATTTGAGAATGGCAGTGACATTGAAGCAACTCAGGGACCAAAACCATTAACGTACTTTCACGTATGAAAATCTTACTTGGGGAGGGGGCAGGAGCGAAGCGCCCCCTCCCAGTCCGCGCCACCACACCGTATGTTGAAAATCTGAAGCCATCGTTCTACAAAGTCAACCAACCTTGGATTGAAAAATCTAGAAAAATGTACAAACTGAAAACCAGTTTTGGTCTGCATAGCATCAGTAGCAACGCTTGCTATCAGAGTGCATGAGTTTCATGCTCGATCGATTGAGCTAGCCGGATCAGGCAATAAAAAGTATAAAATAGTTATGTAAATAGTTATTTAATAAAATGTTTTACCCTGTTTCTTTGCTGGTGTGTTGTCTATATTTTTAATATTTGCATAGGGTTTGTCGTTATTTTGGGCGGGGTGGGTGACGGAGTCGAGCTGTCTTGCAGCCCTCATGGTGTGGAGCTCAGTTCATCTCACTATTTTCGTATTTCTCATGAAGGGTTGTTCCTAATATTTCTATTTTAGCGAGGTCAAAAAGAGATCCAATTAGTGGCCTACTGATTTTGCTCGATTACTTTTATTTTTTTACACGATTTTTCACTATCTGCAAAGACTAAACAGAGTATTGCGACTTTGTGCTTGTTTGTAAATAGAGAATGATCCAAAGAGAACCAATTCTAAAACAGTAAATGCTTGGATAACAATCAATCAAATGGAGAGACAAGCAGGTACGACGGATTACAACGGGGGTAAAGGTCTGCGTTAACTACCGTTCACTATCTGCAAAGAGAGAGTACTACTAAGAGAAAAGAGGGGAGGGGGGGTGCAGCGTTCAAAGCACATCAGCGTGCATAAATACGAAAATGTTTTTATCTATCACGTACTTGACATTTTAAAGCTTTTCATATTTGCTATTAAAAAACCATTGAAATTCACTGAAAAAACCATAGGTTATAGTCGATATATAGTTAGGAATTTGCATTTACAAAACCTTGAAAATTCAATGAAAAAACCATTGGTTTTAGGCCATATATAGTTAGGGATTTGCATTTACAAAACCTTATTTTACTCGCATAAAACCATTGAAATTCCATATATAGTTAGATGCGCTAACTATATATCGCGCACCCGCAATCCACTGCTGATGATGTCACATATTACATCATTCATGACATGGTCAGTGACATCACTGATGACATCACTGATGACAACTCAAATGACATCACTGATGACAACATCCAGTGACTGTATGTTTCTGTAAAGTTAAAATATGTCTTACATATTGAAGAATGAGTGGATGTATAAATGTCTGGATGAAGGATTTAGTAGGTGCATGACTGATTGTATGAGGGAGTGATTAAATGTGTCTCACTGAGTGCATGGGTTAGTGATTAAACTGTATTAATTTGTGCATCATTATATCTGTTGTTCTGTAAACTGCTGCATGTGTTGATCAGTAGCTATATGAATAACTATATGAGTTATTGATTGGTTGCTCAAGTATTTGTATGGGAGACTGAGTATGTGTGTGGGTGGCTGGGAGGTGTGTGACTCTGTGCATAGATGTGTAAGCAGTTGATTCACTAGGTGTATGAGTTCAAGAGTGCATGTGGAAACAGCTATATGGGCGGTTGACTGTGTGCATGAGTGTATTGGTGAGTGAATGGATATCTCAGTGCTACATGTCAAAGTAAGTACATATGTAAAACACAGTACATGTGAGAGTTAACATATATAAATAACTGTGCATAAGAGCCAGTGAATGTGTGAGTGGCTGTATGGATCATTGTGAACATGTATCAAGGATTGTATAAGAGAGTAAATATGTGTTAGAATATGTTTCAATAAGTAAGGTGTGTATAACTGTATAGTTGAGGAATTGGAGGTGTGTTTGATTCTTTGCATGACTGTCTAGGTGTATGAGTAACTCCATGGATGAGTGACAGTCTGTGAGTGTCTGTTTTCACTGAGTGTATCTAAGGATATATCAGAGTCTGTAGAGGTTCATCGTATTAACACATGAATGATGTCATCTGTGATGTTGTCAGTGATGTCATTTGAGTTGTCATCAGTGATGTCATCAGTGATGTCATTTGAGATGTCATCAGTGATGTCATTTGAGTTGTCATCAGTGATGTCATCAGTGATGTCACTGACCATGTCATGAATGATGTAATATGTGACATCATCAGCAGTGGATTGCGGGTGCGCGATATATAGTTAGCGCATCTAACTATATATGGAAATTCAATGGTTTTATGCGAGTAAAATAAGGTTTTGTAAATGCAAATCCCTAACTATATATGGCCTAAAACCAATGGTTTTTTCATTGAATATATATATATATATATATATATATCCAACACAGCATTCCCCGATTCTGGAGCCCCCAACCCTTCAGGGCGGCCTCTGGACAATGGGCTCGGAGCAGCCCATCAACACACCTCCAAGTGTAAAACACAGACAGAGGCCCAATGCTGAGGAAGAGGTATTTAATCAGGCACCCAGCAGCAGAGCATATTTTCGTTTCCATTTCCCAACGTTTCGGCATTTCCTATGCCTTGATCATGGGTGGAAGCAAAGATACTGAATTTGCATAATGCGCTCGTACGTGCTTTTTAAATTGTAAGTCACATGACTGGTTTTGTGAAAAAACAAGTCCCACAGTGCATTGCATCATTATTAAAATTTTACAAACTGGAAGTCCATATTTACATCACCATCGTGGAAAGTTCTTACTTTGGCAATATCACTGTTGTTTGTGTGGGTCCTTCAAATGAACGCAGTCAGGTGAAAAGGCAGTTTGTTTTTTGCATCATATTTCCGATTTTACCAATGGTTCTGAGCAAAGCCTCCTTCTCCAGCAAGATCGCAAAGGAAGTTCTCCAGCGCGAATCCCTTCCAGCACGCGCACCTTTTTCGCTAATTAGCTTTCCTTTGTAGGTTAGATGCGCGTGTGTGGGTCATGGTCCTCGATTTGATCCAACACAGCATTCCCCGATTCTGGAGCCCCCAACCCTTCAGGGCGGCCTCTGGACAATGGGCTCGGAGCAGCCCATCAACGCACCTCCAAGTGTAAAACACAGACAGAGGCCTAATGCTGAGGAAGAGGTATTTAATCAGGCACCCAGCAGCAGAGCATATTTTCGTTTCCATTTCCCAACGTTTCGGCATTTCCTATGCCTTGATCACGGGTGGAAGCAAAGATACTGAATTTGCATAATGCGCTCGTACGTGCTTTTTAAATTGTAAGTCACATGACTGGTTTTGTGAAAATACAAGTCCCACAGTGCATTGCATCATTATTAAAATTTGATTTGTGATTTATGTTATATAGGCAGCACGATGAAAAAGGCCAAATTACGCATCTTAGAACATCTGCGGGCAATCAGTAAAAATGACAAGCAGTACCCGGTTGCTCGACACTTTTTTGTAAAACACAACCAAAACCCAAGCCTGCTTAAATTCTGTGTGCTTGACACAATACCCTTGAGAGAGAGAGGAGGGAACCGCACACTAGAATTAAGGAAACTAGAGTCAAAGCTAATTATAAAATATAACACCATGATTCCTTATGGTTTAAATATGGACAATGAAATTTCTATCCACCTAAGATGAATCATGTTCTGTATCCTAACCTTTGCTTACTGCATATCTTTGTTTGATTTTAAAGTCTTAAGTTTATTTTTTGGACACTGTGGGTTCGCACTAGTTTTTAAAGTCAGTTTTTCCGTTTGTTTTCTTTGCAGACAAAAGATGTAACTTCCAAAGATGCTTTGCCCAGAGGCTGGGAATATTTGCTCACAAGAGCTACATCACAAAGAGACTTGATATTGAAAGCCCAATTGTTATAAATTTTTTTGAAATGTAAATCAAGGTGCTACAAGGAATGTTTTTTTGATATGGTATCATTAGAACTTATAATATTAGCCCACTGGGGCTCTATCCAAGAATTGATTATTATTGATCATGAATGGCTTAAATGCAATTAAGGGCAATGTGAAAATTATTTGTGTTCATTCTGCTTGAAACTAAAAAACGGAAGTATTTTTACTATGTTTATTAAGTGGGAACCCTGCACCTTTAAATATGTGTATTGCACTTTATTGAACCACCCTTGACAAAGCAGTGAGGTAACTGCGAAACGCGTTGGGTCTGCCCGAAGCCGAAAATAAAAGACCGTTTATGAATTGTGGCCATGGCTCCAGTGGATTCATTTATTCTTCCATAAACTGGATTACGTTGGTATATATATATATATATATATATATATATATATATATATATATATATATATATATTAAACTCACAGTCCCGACTGCAAGAAGTTCCTCCAGCAAACATGCAGGAACGGACCACCACGCAGCAAGTTTTCTTAAGTGCTCTTTATTTTCCCTTTACAGCAACATAACGCGTTTCGACCGGGTTTCCCCGGTCTTGTTCACATGACATGTCGACAGCAATCGTGATTTTAAATACATTTGCACAAAGATAATCTCTGCCCAAGTTTTCTCATAGAGATAAACAACAGACTCCAAAAAATATATAACTGGCCAGAATCCTATAATCAAATACATTATAAAAAAAACTTTTTACACAGGGTAATCGTTTTTTTATATATATAAAAATATATAAAATATTTGTTAATTATAGAATAATTCTCATTCAAATCACATTGTATGTTTCTAATACATATCAGAAATAGAGGGAAAGTGCCCAAATACTGTTTGGTATTGAAATATCACCAACCTTGTGAACATACAAAATCACTTATGTCTGTTGATACATTAAAGTGCATAGTGCAAAATGATATGTCCTAAAATTGGACAACACTGCATACAAAGCTTCTAGTGCAAAATGATGCAAGTCAACTATTAAAATCATAGGTAACTTACTAATTTATAAATTAAAATTAATAGAATAGGTGAAACGGACGCTTAGAATTTAGATATCATCAATATAAAGTACTAATGCTCCGTCATGTTCATGCGCCATGCAACAAAATATTGTGTTGCACTAAATAGATCAAACAAATAACCATAAACATTTGTGTAAAACGTGAGCATAGAAAGTGCATATCAATTATCATTGCTCAGGTTAGTTTTCCGAAGATCAGAGTTTTTTGCCAGAGGCCACATGGTTCTTTTGCGAACTTGTTTGAGGTTTCTAGTTACCTCAAAAAATAAACACTGGCTACTACCAGCCATGAGTCAATCAACATGGTAAACTGGGCTACCCGCTTTGAATAAAATCGCCGAAATGAGTCTTGACTTTGAGGACTCATCTAAAGAGTCCCTTAATCCGACTTTATCTGCAAATTGTAATCCCTATGGATTAGGGGCCCTTTAGACTTGGCATAAACAAAAATGATAGGGGCAAAGGTTAAAAATTCCAGAATTATCTGCTGCATAGCTTCTTGGGGTCCTTCGTCCTTCAACAGAGCGACCAGTATGTACTGACCAGACTATTTTGGCTCAGCTTGTTGAGTATAAGCTTTTATCTGACTTTAGAATGAGACCTGTACATAAGGTTCTTAGTTCGCAGTACACCTCCCTATCAGATTTTGATGATACCCACTTTGTAACCACTTAGATTCAGTATATGTAAATTTGGACAATTTTTACAATTTATTAATAAACTGCATGATTACTTAAAATCTTTACAGTATAAGATAAAAAAAAGAAAAAAGCTTTATGAACGCCCCGACTCCCCCCCTCTCCTGTCCCATCCACTCATAACAGTGAAGGTCACTTTAAGTTAAAATACTAACATATTAGTCCTGATTAGCTGTCCAAAACAGAGTTCTTTTAAAAGGAGTGATGTATAGGTTGCACCAGTGTTTCCCAACTGATAACGGGAGGCACATGAAAGTTCGGTAGAGTCAATTCATGTACCAAGGGCTATTGACGAAAGATGGATTCTTTGTGGATCTTTATACCAGCCCAGGTTTGATAACTGGGGCCGAAGGCTTCCAGTTACTTTGCAGACAATGCCGTTAAGTGGGAGTCGAGTGCCATTTTTACCTGGTGCTCAGCTTGTTGAGTATAAGCTTTTATCTGACTTTAGAATGAGACCTGTACATAAGTTTCTTAGTTCGCAGTACACCTCCCTATCAGATTTTGAGGATACCATCTTTGTAACCACTTAGATTCAGTATATGTAAATTTGGACAACATCTGATTTTGATCCGGCCTTTTGAAACCTACGATGAATACCGGTGGCCCAAGGCCAGTGTGCACGACAAATGTAGCAAATATTACTCAAGCCATTCAGAGTAACTGAGAGGATCAAAATATTGTTTCCATCTCACTTTTAGCAAAACATTGGTTGCAGAAAATTTCGTATCTAATAGGTAGCAGGACAATACATAGAGGAAATATTTTTTAAAGCCACTGTTACATTATTTAGTCGTGTTGACAAGAAAGGCTTTTCTGCAAATGTTATCTCATGATTAATCCCGTTGACTTGCAGTGCTCAACTTAAATGGGAAGTGAATATACACCCTTCCTCAGTTAGGAATAAAGTGTAGTCAGGCTATCTACATGAAACAGCGGCGAACAGGTGCACACAAAGGTGGAGTCGATCTTCATACACCCACAAATTAAATGGGATGGAAACAATATTCATCAGCACCCAATGGCTTCCCCATAAACTGTACTTACATTTTTTTGCATCATACTTAAGTCATCAGTATGAGCTCCTTCACGTTTAGCCTGGTACCTGCTGCACCCCAGAGTTAATGTTACCCTCAGCATCGCCTTGGAAACAAGGGATAATAGGGGGAATCGGAATAATTATTTTTTATCAACAGACTTTGACCCACAGCAACAGAGAGAAATCGAGAAAAGGGAGAAAGAAGTGGGAACGGTTTTATAGGGAAACAGTGACAAAGAGAGGAAGCATGAATGGGCGCGAACTGCACGAGTGAGATAAATACACCAGAAGAATAGGGTAAGGGTGGTCAATGAAAACGCAAATGTGAAACCAAGGGTAAACAGCATTGGTGTGCAGAAACCTGGGTGTTTCATCAGTGCCTGCGGTAGGCTCCTAAGCAATGCTTCCAGCCCGTTCACTTATTTATTTTACTTTTTTTAAGCACTGCAGGCATAACATTTTTAATGTCATCCCTAATCCCATCTGAAATTTTCGTAGCAGATTTTCTGAAACTGAGTATATTCAATACCTCTTTTCAGTCAGGGAGGGGAATTCTTAGGCTGTGGTCCTGTTTCCAGGGACCCCTACCAGAATCTCATACATGTAAATAAACATGGGGGCAGATTTACAAGCCCCTTAAGACTCTTTTGCGCCGCAGTTGCGTAACTTTTGTGACGCAGCGGCGGCACAAAAGATGCGCCATGGTGCGGGGTATTAACAACGTGACGCATCTGGGAGATGCGTCACGTAGTAAAGCCCTGCGCCATAAGGAGGCGTTCCTGCGCAGGGGGGGTGTTCCTGCGCAGGAACGCCTCCTAAAAGTGGCTGAGTGAAATCTACAAGATTTCACTCAGTCACTTTCAGACCAATGCTGCGTCAAAACCCTGTGCCTGCTTGAAGCAGGTGTACGGCTTGCGGCAGCATTGAAAGAATAGGCCCCGCTAGAGCATTGCTGGAGCTGCGTCGCGCTTCGGCGCAACTCCAGCAATACGCCGCTTTTACGGCACAGATGCGTGACGCATCTGTGCCGTTTTGGCCAGATGGTGCTCCGCATTGTGAATGCGGCGCATCATGGGTGGCGGAGCTGCGGCGCACAATTACTGGCGCATCCCTGCTAATTTGCAGGGATGTGCCAGTAATTGTAAATTTGCCCAATGGTGTTCGGCTAGCTCCCGAATGAAAAAGAAAAACAGTTGTCCGTGGGGAGAGGTAACAAAAATGACGAGGAGAGCTCGAGCTGCACTCCGTGGTGATTAGCTGCAATCAAATGTCGTTAATTTGGCATTTTGTTTCCTACTTCTCCTAATCCTTCGTTTTCAAGAGTTCCCTTCCTCCAAACTTCTATTGCATCTGTTCACCTTCCTCCTTGGTTGCCATGGAAACTCTCCCAAAAGTACCTCTTGTGCAGAGGAGGCTGCCGCAGACTGTGCCCCTTTCCTCCGGTCCCTCCAGCTCAGTGGGGCCGGAGATCAAGAGTTATAAAGGGGCCTGTGGGGAAAACCACCCTATCTCCGTGTTCTCATTCTCCTTCCCTGCCTGTCTCTTTGTCTCGCTCTTTCTGGGCACCCCAATAAAACATTTATTACGAAAATCTGATTGACGTCCGTTTAATTATTTAATCTGCCGGGTCCGTCCTTCATTGAAGTTCTGGACCCTAGTGACCGGCCCATCGCTGGGTCTCGGGGCCGCTCCATCAAGTGTCGGCTGCGGCAGCCGGCCCCTGGAGGATGAGAGCAGCTTGAGCTCTGAGCCACCTGTTAGGGATGAGAGAAAGACGACAGACATTGCACAAGTAGCGCTGGAGAACACTGTTCTTCTTCGGCGCACATCTGTTCAAAGTCTGCTGTTGCTCGACTGTGTGTCTTTAACTCCCTTTTACCATGGACCCCGATTCAACCAGATGCCAAGAGGAGCAGAACTGATATCACAAAAACTGTAACCCTGAGTTAAACTCTTATGTCTGTGATACCCCTTCAACAGCCTCCTCCTATTGGCTGTTGAGGGGATAGGGGGACTAATACGGAGTGGAATGTTCTGAAAGGACACTGGAGTCCTGTATACTTTCTGATGCTGCTGATGTCTCTGGGACTTCAGAGACCAGCTAAAATGGCAGAAATTGGGTTTTTTATTGAGGGGGTGAAAATACTTCTCAAGCAACAACTACAAACCCTGTCAGCACAGCCGAACTGGGAACAGCAACCATCCGGACTGCAAACAGCAACCATCCCTGGCTATATGTTTGACCAGCCCTTGTATCAGGGGGAGGGGAGGAGGTGTGAGTTTGCTAGTGAGAAGCACCCCTTCCACTTTTGTTACAGGGTGCTGTTTTGCAGCACTGCTGAAAAATCTGCCCTATGAACAAAACCGGCCCCCACGGGTCCAAAACCGGCCCCCACCATTCCGGCCCACAGGAAATACGCCCGATGCCCACTACACCCAGTCTGGCCCTGCCTATCAGGGTGAACCACAAAGTCACTTAAGTAACGTGTGCTTAAGCCTCTGGTAGCGTTGCCCAAAAGCAGTCAGGCTTAACTTAGAGACACTGCTTTAAGTACTTAAATAAAATGAGACCAAAATGACAAAAATCACATCAGTAGAACCGGACATATGAAATGTTAGCATTTTAAGTAAAAATAGCCTAAGAAGTAGAAAGCGCTAACTGCGGGTATCTGGTCATGCTGGACTAGGACAAAGTCAAAAGTTCAGGCCAACCACGATGGAGTACAGGACGAATACAGGGTCCGGGCTAGTCCTGCTAAAAAAGTTACCATCTCAAAGTCTGCCGTACAGAGTTAAAAACTTCAGAATTTCACAGGAGGAGCTCAACTGATGCCAGCCAAGGGTCCAGGACCTGGGTAGGCACCGCTTGGGGATCAGGAACTCACTCCAGCAGAAGATAGCAGAGCATGATCTCGCATATGATCTATCGGCGATAGAAATATGATGCATCAATAATGACAAAACAAAACAACAACAAAAATACAGGAGGATAATTGATTTATCTTATCCAAACGAAACTGAGTTCTTCATTTTGAGCTGAATTTGCTATGAGCTCATAAATTTACATGCCTTGATGGGCTTCAGTTTACATTTGTATCCTTGGTTCTGAAGATGGTCTCCCTGATAATTTACAAGATAAGATTGAAACATCGACAACTATAGCCCACTTTCACCATTATTGTAATAGAAGAGTTGATCCTTATATGTTTCTTGATAATTTCTACATATACAAGAAATGGGCTATTACAAAAATGACTCTGAGATATATGGCTGAGATACCCGCCACCCCCTCTCAACACAATCCCCAAGGATGGGAAACCGGAAACAGTTCTGAAGTTTTTGGAAGACGGGAGGGAGTGACCCTCCCGGCCGTATTTATTAAAATATGAAACAAAATGAAAACATTAAATCAACAGTTTCATATTATGTACAATTTCATTACCACATTGCGATGTTTGGCTAACCTTAACATATCCTCTAATACAAAGGTTCTCCTAGCCGAACTAACATCCTACAAAACATTTACTTGAAATTTTGAAATTGTACATCCTAACGTTTAAGGGCCAACGGCAAGGTCGTAACCGGTGTCAAGATCCCTAACCCAGACATATCCCCCTCCCTTGTGAGGGGCGGCACGGAGGCATACCTCAAGTGCAACTACCAATTTCCCTTGACTTGACGGGGGCCCCAATAAAACTCGACGCCACTTAAAGGTCGTACGAGGCTCGTGTGAGGTATCTAGAAGGTAGCGTAGACCCCCCCCCACACCCCACACAACTTACCACATCTGCCGTCGCAGACGTCCTGGCCCCGGGAAATTCACCAGGAGGGGGCTGTAACCCCTCCTACCCATGAAGGGGCCTTGACCGCCTTCCCTTTCCTTTCGGCGACCCATCCTTAGAAGGGACCGCCTCCCCGTTGAGGGGCCAATGGCCACCTCCCCCGAGCGCCCCCATCCGTAATGGGTAACGCCCACTCATAGGGATCTTCCAATTAGTGCTCACCGATCATGACCTTACCGCCCGACCAAAATAAATACGACAATGCTAACTAAATACTAAATGACTACATATACCCAACAGTAGCAACAACAACTTTATTCAAAGCATGCGTACTGATGAACACTAAAGCAGAATTACTTTATTTGCAAAACATAACACAAATCGACCATTCTTTATTGCATACTCAAAATCTTCACGATAATACCACAACCTGTAAACGAAAATCAGAGTTGTCCATCAAACTTTATTAAAACCACTCGCTGTCTTCAGGGGCTGGTGGGTGGGTCAAAATTGGCTCTTCGTTCCGTCTCGAGCTCACGTGCAGCGAGGAGGTGCAGCTTCAGAGCACAGGTACAAGAGGATGCCTTCTGGTCTTGTTTCTCCTTTTATCCGTCTTCAGGGCGGGCGTAAACCCGCCCCTGCCTGCCCCAAGGGCGTGGCCAGCCGCGTTAGTGTCTAGGCCAACCCACTCGAGGGCGGGAAAAGGCGCGCCCCGGCTACGCCGCTTCGGGCATACCAGCCGAGACTCGCCTCCCGCCCAAGATGGCTGCCCGGGGGGATCGTGGTACTCTGCCATACGTTCGGGGGGACCGATTGGTCGCCCCTTTCCATATGGCTGAGATACCCGCCACCCCCTCTCAACACAATCCCCAAGGATGGGAAACCGGAAACAGTTCTGAAGTTTTTGGAAGACGGGAGGGAGTGACCCTCCCGGCCGTATTTATTAAAATATGAAACAAAATGAAAACATTAAATCAACAGTTTCATATTATGTACAATTTCATTACCACATTGCGATGTTTGGCTAACCTTAACATATCCTCTAATACAAAGGTTCTCCTAGCCGAACTAACATCCTACAAAACATTTACTTGAAATTTTGAAATTGTACATCCTAACGTTTAAGGGCCAACGGCAAGGTCGTAACCGGTGTCAAGATCCCTAACCCAGACATATCCCCCTCCCTTGTGAGGGGCGGCACGGAGGCATACCTCAAGTGCAACTACCAATTTCCCTTGACTTGACGGGGGCCCCAATAAAACTCGACGCCACTTAAAGGTCGTACGAGGCTCGTGTGAGGTATCTAGAAGGTAGCGTAGACCCCCCCCCACACCCCACACAACTTACCACATCTGCCGTCGCAGACGTCCTGGCCCCGGGAAATTCACCAGGAGGGGGCTGTAACCCCTCCTACCCATGAAGGGGCCTTGACCGCCTTCCCTTTCCTTTCGGCGACCCATCCTTAGAAGGGACCGCCTCCCTGTTGAGGGGCCAATGGCCACCTCCCCCGAGCGCCCCCATCCGTAATGGGTAACGCCCACTCATAGGGATCTTCCAATTAGTGCTCACCGATCATGACCTTACCGCAACAGGTCCGGATAGTTGACCGGCTATCCGGACCCCCCACCACACTCCTATCTAAAGGTCATGTTTTAACGTCTTTAGCCAAGCTATGAAGTCTCCTATGAGTAACTCATTCCCCACCCGAGACAAATGAACACCGTCCCCCAAATACATACTGTCATCATTAATACACCCATGCGAAATAGAATGCTGTGCATTGGACCGGAACAACCTACTCACTTTGTTATTAATTTTTCTCACAGAGTGATTTAAAGCAGAAACAGAAAAAGCCCCCCGCCACACTTTTCGTGGGATCATATGGGACCACGCAATTGTGCACCCTGGAACTCTCCTCGCTAACCAACTTACAGTGGAAAGCATCGCCTCCAGGAGAAGTCATCTACCAGTGGTGACCAAATCATTGCCCCCAAGATGTACTATGACTACAGACTGCGGTGACCTCGTCCGCCCTAGCAAACCCTCGAAAAATGATTGAAACTGGTCAATACAGAGACCGCCCTTTCCGTAGAAGGACACACTGTACCCGTATTCCCCAGCCACGTGCACCATGTCACCTGCCTTGAATACGTCCGCGGCACGCCTCACGTATGAGTGGCCCACGACCCACACCTCCTTTTTCACAGCCGGTGATGTCTGACCGCTGTCCCGGTGTTGGGTCGACTGCATAGTCCGCCCCGCCTCGTAGGCTTGCGTAACTGAAAACCAAACAAAACAAGAAGCGTGAATACATCATTACAGCTTCACAACATGTGCAAACGCACATACCTTTTATAACAATTGGAGGACCAACGCCCCACACGTTTAACTTGTTCTACATTCAGACCCCTGGCTGTAGCCTCTGTAGCAACCCCTATCCGAAAGGAATGGGTCCCAAACTCGCCCGGGTTCAAGCCCGCAGCTGTAATCGACATCGCAAGCACCCTCTGAAACTGAAACCTTGTCAGTGGGGTGGCGTCCGCGTGTCTCAACAAGGTCCCCCCCCATGATGCCGCCCTTCGTGTTAAATAATCCTCTAAACACTTCACTGGGCACATGGACGACCCGGGAATCCTGCGTATAATTATGCAGTCGCCCATCCCGCTCTGATCGGTCTTGGACCTTACAAACGAGACAGTCATTGTCTCCCCTCTGATTTGAACGTGCTCCGCGCACAGCCCTCCCGTAACATCCTGCTTGTTCCTCGCCACTAATTTGCTTACCCGCATAGCCCCATGAAATGCCAGCGTAAAAGCGGCTCGGAATAACACTGTCTCAAAGTGAGATGAACATGTTGTAGGGAGTCTGGATAATAACTGGGCCAACCTATCCAAACCTATCGGGCGCCTCTCGTCTACTCTGCGACCCTCAAGGCGTTGCCACCCACGTAGCGCTTTTTGCACAACGAAAGACGCTGTCGGGTCCTGGATCCCATGAGCCCTAGCAACAAAAGAAATGGCAGCCCGATGCCTCTGGGCCGTGGCCACCGATTTCCCTGCCAGATGTAAAGACATCAGAAAGTTCACTACCCATTCCTCCTGGCCCCAAAGCTCCTCACTAGCAGTCCCCAAAAAGGCTAAATAGGACCGGAACGCCCCTTCATATGCCTTCCTCGTCCTGGGTGCTAAACTCTCTCCCACGAGGTTACGAAGTTCGGGGCACCGAGAGACCAGAGAGCTTCGGGAAAGGGTGCCGGCTCCGGGTCCGCTGTGGGAAGAAAACCCCAGAAGGCCTGCACACGAAAACGAGAAAGGGCATCAGCCGCCTGGTTCATTACCCCCGGGACATGTCTTGATTTGAATAGCACATTCAATTGCATACACAGTAATACGATTTCTTTAAGCAGTCTCAAAATCCATTTGCATCGTGCTGCCTGGCTATTGATACACTCAACCACGGTCATATTGTCAGACCAAAATACCACAGAGTGATCTCTGAACCCTTCGGGCCACGTTCTCAGGGCCACCAAAATGGGGAAAAGTTCCAGGAAAGCAATGTTACTTGTCAGTCCACTGTCATGCCACCATGCCGGCCATTTTTGTGCAGACCATCGAGTGCCGAAAATGGCACCAAAACCTACGCTCCCTGCCGAATCTGTCCACAGCCCCAGCTCCTCAGAGGACACGGCCGGTTTGTTCCAGACGACTCGACCATTGAAATCCGCCAGAAATGCCAACCAAATGGGCATGTCCTGGCGGACCTCTGCCGAGAGCCTTGTGCGATGATGGCCCTCCTTCAGTCCGACCATGGCTTGAGCGATCGAACGGGAAAAAGGGCGGGCCATTGGTATGACTCTTAGGGCAAAATTCAACTGTCCCACTAACTGCTGTAATTGATGCAGTTTAACCTTAGATTCGCTCATACACATTTGCAGGGATGCCCTGAACTTTAACACTTTATCACCCGGTAAACGGAAACAACCTTCTCCGGAGTCTACTTCGATCCCCAGAAACTCGAGGCAAGTCGAAGGACCCACAGTCTTACCTGGTGCCAGTGGCACGCCAAACTGATTCATTAAAACACAGAATGCGGCCAAAGCCTGCCCACATTCCGGATCCCCGGCTGCCCCCAGGCCCAAAATTGGCTCTTCGTTCCGTCTCGAGCTCACGTGCAGTGAGGAGGTGCAGCTTCAGAGCACAGGAACAAGAGGATGCCTTCTGGTCTTGTTTCTCCTTTTATCCGTCTTCAGGGCGGGCGTAAACCCGCCCCTGCCTGCCCCAAGGGCGTGGCCAGCCGCGTTAGTGTCTAGGCCAACCCACTCGAGGGCGGGAAAAGGCGCGCCCCGGCTACGCCGCTTCGGGCATACCAGCCGAGACTCGCCTCCCGCCCAAGATGGCTTCCCGGGGGGATCGTGGTACTCTGCCATACGTTCGGGGGGACCGATTGGTCGCCCCTTTCCAATATTATTGTAAAGGCTATGTTTCTCAGTCATTTTTGCTGATGTAAACTGTGTTTTGTACCCTCATGTCATGCTATCTGATTATTCATATACATTTGTATAGAAAAAGAATACACACACTTGTCCTATTTTGTCTGGCTTTGTTTTCTCATGTTCGCTTCTTTTAGCTTGATTTAGTTCTTTATAATTTTTTTAATTAAGTTTAAAAAATGTATATGATTGGGGCCACTGTTTTGGATCCTCGGAATTGGTTAATGAAAAATTAAAAAGGAATTGTATATAAGAAATCCCTAGTAAGCACCTTTACCTGACACAACTTTCTATCACTGGCATTTTCAAAATTGTTATGTAAAATCCGACAGTACCATTAAAAAGGATTTAAAATTACAATTCAGTTGAGTCCAAACATGAAGTTCTACCTGCTTCCAATCAAAAGTTAGCACTTATTAAATGTAATAACTTGACCCAATGTTATCCTATGGGAGAGTAGACCTTACGATGGTGAAAAACACATTTAGGAGCTTTCACTACCAGTACATGTAAAATGTAAAAACACAAGTTTATATGTATTAAATAGGAAGGTTTAGGCCTGTCAAAAGTTTTATTTTGCTAGGTCATATTGGTAGTTTAAAAAAGCACATACGCTGCAATGGCAGGCCTGAGAAGTTTTGAAGGGCTACTTAAGTGAGTGGCACAATAAGTGTGCCAACTGGGGATAAGCATATGTTAATATGTTTAAAAGATAGAGCAGAAGGACTTTAGCACTGGCTAGGAGTGGTAAAGTGCACAAAGTCCTAAAAGCCAACAAAAATGGGTTCTGAAAACAGGAAGGGTAAAGGCAACATGTTTGGGGGTGACCCTGCAGAGATGGCCAAGTCTAACACAGGGGCACCACTGGCTATTCCTAGTTGACATCCATGCATTTATTCTACACCTGACATTTATCAAATTTACAAAAACAACACATCTTCAAAGCTATGAAGTGGCGTCATGCCATGTGTGACACATCCAGCTAAGCCTGTCCTTTACGCCTACAGCTTGTAGCATTCTGTCTACTTTGCAACATTCCCAACTTACGCTGGAAACTCTCAATTTTTTATAGAAATTATTTGTTTCCCTAAATCTGCCTCCTAATTATACTCTATTGAATCTGGATCTTTTGGTAGGCTTTTAACATTTAAAGTATGAGCTTCTTAATACATTAAGCAAATTGCTATTGGTTAAAGAGCCAGGACTAGCTGCAGGTATCACATGTGATATGGGACACTTAGCCGTTATTCCTTTTTATCTCTTTTTTTCCAGAGTTCTATGAAAATTCTAGTGTTTTGCTTTTTTATGGTATTTAATATTGAGGTTAATGTGTAGCTGTTTGAACTGTCCTCAGACATTCTAGTAGGAAGTGCTGTGAAACGTTGAATCCTTGCAGTCCATCTTACACATGTCAGTGTGATTGGGACAATCTCATTGTGAATGCATGTCAAGTGGGATAAAGCTGTGCTGCTGAATTGATGAAAGAACTAATGGGGAAGTGGAACGGGGAAGAGAGGAGGGGAGCAGTGCTGGCTGAAACAATGCAGGTGTCTATGCTTAATTTGCGCTGGTGTTCAAATTAAGCATAGACACCTGCATTGTTTCAGCCAGCACTGCTCCCCTCCTCTCTTCCCCGTTCCACTTCCCCATTAGTTCTTTCATCAATTCAGCAGCACAGCTTTATCCCACTTGACATGCATTCACAATGAGATTGTCCCAATCACACTGACATGTGTAAGATGGACTGCAAGGATTCAACGTTTCACAGCACTTCCTACTAGAATGTCTGAGGACAGTTCAAACAGCTACACATTAAGCTCAATATTAAATACCATAAAAAAGCAAAACACTAGAATTTTCATAGAACTCTGGAAAAAAAGAGATAAAAAGGAATAACGGCTAAGTGTCCCATATCACATGTGATACCTGCAGCTAGTCCTGGCTAATTTCATTGATCTCCGACCATCTGTGTGCCTGCATTTCCATTGTGCATTTGTGCTTCTAATTGTGCATTTACCTTAGCGCTTGTGGCGTATTGGTTCCTATCTGCTCAGGTTGTGGCACTTTATAACGCTACAGCGTTTTTGGGATTGTGCAGCGCAGCATAGTTTATGCAAATTAAGCAGCGCGACGGAAACGGAGCAGCGCTCTATGTGGTAACATTTATCCGCCTGTTTAAAAACGCTTGTTAACTTTATCTGTGCCCCAGCCTCACTTGAGTTTTCGCTACCTCCATTTTGATTGTTGTTGTCTCCCTGAGCCCTTCCTCCTCGCACCTCTACCGCCTCCCTGCTGCCCCTCCCACGCCCCTCCCCCCTCAAAGTGCTTTAATGTCAGATGCACCCACGCGCAGCATCCACGCGCTACGGCCACGCCGAAGGTGCGCCAAAGGTAAGCCCGTCTACGCCCGTCCGCGCCTGGACCGCGCCCAGCGCCAGACCCCCTGCCCCTCGCACTGCCCAGCCCTCCCGCATTACCTACGATGCCGCCACCCTCCTAGCCCTTAACCCCGGCCTCTCCCCCAACTGCATCCAAGCCGCTCCTGGACACACCCATGGACCTTTCTCTTGCTACTCCTGCAAATTCAGCGGCACCGACAACAACTCCGCCACGACCACACCACAGATTCCCGACCCCAACCACCTACAATGCATCCTTCTCAACACCCGCTCGGTCCACAGACACGCCATTGACCTATGGAATCTACTGGACACCATATCTCCGGACGTCGCCTTCCTAACAGAAACATGGATGAACGCTTCCTCCGCCCCAGACATCACCATTGCCATCCCTGAAGACTATAAGATCACTCGCAAGGACCGTACCGGCACAGGAGGAGGAATCACTATCGTCCATAAGAAATCAATCCGCATCTCAACCAGCTCTGACGCCAACCTCGCCAACTCCGAACACCTTCACTTCCAGATCCACATCGACCCCAAGACCACACTCAGAGGCACCCTCCTCTACAGACCACCAGGACCCCGCGCAAAATTTAGTGAAGACATCACGGACTTCATCACTCCCCACGCGCTCCCCTCCAAAGAATACATCCTTCTGGGAGACCTCAACTTTCACCTTGAAAAGCTCAACGACCGCAACACCACCACCCTCCTGGACAACCTCGCCAACCTCGGACTTAAACAACTGGTCACTTCCCCCACCCACATCGCAGGTCACACACTCGACCCCATCTTCACCTCCAGCAATCATGTCTCCTTCAGCCACACTACGGATCTCCTCTGGACTGACCACAGCTGCGTTCACTTCACCTACAACATGCCAAAACCCATCAACCACCTCCAACCAACTCTGCAAAGAAACTGGAACAAAATCACCATCGACCAGATCTCCTCATCGCTCCTTCAAAACACCCCAGCCCACTCTTCTAACCCAGACCAAGCCGCCGCCAACTTCACCCTTTGGTTATCCAACACCGCCGACACCTTAGCTCCACTGAAAAAACGTCAAAGCAAACCTGGCAACAAGAAGGCCTCATGGTTCAACGATGATCTTAAGAAGTCCAAGAAACTCTGCCGCTCCCTTGAAAAGGCCTGGAAAAAAGACCCAACCACCAGCACCAAGCACGCCTTCAAAAACGCTACCCGCACTCACCACCAACTAATCCGAAAGGCCAAGAAAACAGCATTCAAGGATCGACTTGACAACAACGCCCACAACAGCAAGGAACTTTTCAACATCGTCAAGGAATTTTCCAATCCCTCGGCCAACTCCAATGACATCACCCCCTCTCAAGCCCTCTGCGACTCCCTAGCCTCATTCTTCCACAACAAGATTGCTGACATCCACAACAGCTTCGACAACCAACCCGGAGACCAACCCACCCAACCATATGCTGAACACTCTCCCCCGTGAACACCCTTAACGACTGGAACCCAATCTCCACTGAGGACACCATCCGCCTGATGAACTCCATCCACTCAGGATCCCCCACAGACCCTTGTCCTCACCACATCTTCAACAAAGCAGACTCCGTCATAGCACCGCACCTCCGAGACGTCATCAACTGCTCCTTCAACTCCGCAACCTTCCCGGAAAACTGGAAACACGCTGAACTCACCGCCCTTCTGAAAAAACCCACAGCGGACCCCACCGAACTCAAAAATTACCGCCCCATTTCGCTCCTTCCATTCCCGGCCAAAGTAATCGAGAAAGCTGTCAACAACCAGCTCGCCGCTTTCCTCGAAGCCAACAAATCCCTCGACTCCTCACAATCTGGCTTCCGAGCAAAACACAGCACTGAGACCGCCCTCATCGCAGCAACAGACGACATTCGAACTCTACTGGACAATGGAGACACAGTCGCACTCATTCTCCTCGACCTCTCTGCAGCCTTCGACACAGTATGCCACAGCACCCTTTTACAACGCCTCAGAAACATCGGAATACAAGGAAAAGCACTTGAATGGATCACCTCGTTCCTCACCGGAAGAACCCAGAGAGTCCGCCTTCCACCATTCAAGTCCGAGGCCACTGAAGTCATCTGTGGCGTACCACAAGGATCCTCACTCAGCCCCACCCTCTTCAACGTATACATGAGCCCCCTCGCTGCCATCGCCCGCCAACACAACCTCAACATCATCTCTTACGCGGATGACACTCAACTAATCCTTTCTCTCACCAATGACCCCAGCACCGCCAAAACTAACCTACACGAAGGAATGAAAGAAGTTGCCGAATGGATGAAACACAGCCGTCTGAAACTGAACTCAGACAAAACAGAAGTCCTTATCTTAGGTACATCCCCCTCTGCATGGGACGACTCTTGGTGGCCGGAAGCCCTTGGAAAAGCACCCATCCCGACAGACCAGGCACGGAACCTAGGCGTCATCCTGGATTCTTCACTCTCAATGAACAGACAAGTCAGCGCCGTATCCTCATCCTGTTTCAACATTCTTCGCATGCTCAAAAAAACATTTCGCTGGATCCCCACCGAAACCAGGAAAACAGTCACCCATGCTCTGGTCACGAGCCGACTGGACTACGGAAACACCCTCTACGCAGGTACTACCGCTAAACTCCAGAAGAAACTCCAACGAATCCAAAACGCCTCAGCCAGGATCATATTAGACATCCCGCGCAACGAACACATCTCTGGTCACCTGAAAGACCTCCACTGGCTACCCGTCAATAAGAGAATCACTTTCCGACTGCTAACCCACGCACACAAATCACTCTACGAAATCGGACCAGAATGCCTCAACTCACGACTGTCCTTCTACACCCCCTCCCGCCAACTACGCTCTTCCAGCCAAGCCCTCGCCTCTGTACCTCGCATCAACAAGACCACCATGGGAGGCAGATCCTTCTCATACCTGGCTGCTAGAACATGGAACTCACTCCCCACTTACCTTCGCCTTACCCAGAACCACCTAGCATTCAGAAAGCAACTTAAAACGTGGATATTTGACAAGTAATCCTCCTCCCCTTCCTAAGCGCCTTGAGACCCTCTGGGTATGTAGTGCGCTATATAAATTCTCTGACTTGACTTGACTTGACTTGACTTATTTCTAAACACCTTCACTTATTAATCAGAGTCTAAGACATGGTAGTGCGGTCTATACTATTTTTGTTTTAGTGGAGCACATTAGTAGTTCATTAAATATATAAAAATTTTAAAGATATGATAACATTAGAAAAATCAAGCCATCCCTACCGATTGAGATGACCTTGAAAATTCCAAAATGTCAAACTTGTGAGTGTTGAGGTTAGAAAGACAATCCTGGCACAGGCATTTAGTTGCAGTGGCAGGAGATGTGGGTGGTGCCAGCTGCAATGGACTCCTGCGAAATACCTTGGGCCCTAGCTCTTACATTTCTAATTAAAGCACTAGACACTGTACTGCAAGAAAGTCTATTGACTTTGAAACAGAGAACATTATGTTGAAGAGGAGCAGGGTAAGAGTTAACTTAAGTGACATCACCAAAATGTCATACGGCTTTTCTTTCTGCCAAGCGTTATCTCAAAAGCTCCAGATTTATGCTGATATAGGTGTACTTCAACGTTTTCATTGTCAGATGAATTTGTCATAGTCCACATGAGCAATAATCAGGTTCTATTTTGAGAAATGAAATAGCACTATCTATTACTCTAACCCTAATCCCCTCAAATCTCAAAACTTAAAGTGCCATAACCCTTACCATTGTACCACTGTATAACTGGAGCTAGATATAAAAAATCTTTACGTACCCTTGGATATTTTGGATTCAATCATTTGTCCTCAATAGGTATACCTTGCTGGTAGCCTAGCTTCGATATTTAGGGTGCATACAATTACTGACTGATGCTCTGCGGGACTGCTAGGGAATCTTTAGGAACAGAAGATATTTATTTTGATGAAATTCCAAAGCGACCAGGTTACCTGTTTCTGACTTATTATCGTGCATTGTTGCACCATTCCTGCAATGAATAAGCAGAGAAAAAATATTGTTTGAAGTAAACAGTGAAAAAATCTTTTGTAACAATTGAGCACCAATCTGTTTCCTCATTTAGGTTGTGCGATCTTGTAGGAGTGAGATGTGATTCCTGGTGGCTAATAACATTTGTATACATAAAACTAATAAATACAAATAAATTATGTAATTTATAGGGTACTTCTAACATAGGTTCTTTAAAGAATAACACTGTCCCCCAACATGCAGATTACTATAAAAAGCTCAGGTTAAGGGAAAACAACATGGCCGTTCAGTAATTCCTAAAGAAAAACAAATAATACAACCAGGTGAGCAATTCTGTGGACAATGAATGCCTAGTGTACAAGTAATCACTCTTTTGGGGCTATTCTGATTACTTGTAATATCACTCAGGGAGGACCATTTACCAGGATCTGAACTTGGATATTCTTTAATCATTTCCTAAAACACTTATGATTTTGGGTGCAAGTCATGAATAAAGGCTAGTTTGAGGAAATTCAAATTAAATTGTCCAAATATCCAAGAACGTTTTAAGCGAGTCTTTGGAAAACACATTGGGCCATATGTAGGTAAATACTATTTACCGATTCTAAAATACCCAATTTTACCAATTCGGTATTTTAGAATCGGTAAGTGGTATGTAGGTATTGATTTGGTAATTTTTACCGAATCGGTAAAATTCGGTAAATACCGATTCGGTATTTACCGATTCGGTATTTGTTATGTTGCTGTATCTTTAACCCCTTCCATGCTCCTGACGAGCTGAGCTCGTCATGAGGCACAGTTGAGCTGTGCTGATGACGAGCTGAGCTCGTCATGAATACAGGAGAATACCGATTTCCAGCACAGGGGAAAAATAACCACAGCAGCGATGTGGTTAAGAGTGTCCTGGTTGATTACATCATTAATGGAATGATTACATTCCAGTTGTTGAAGATTCCGTTTGCTGTAACCTCTGCTTGTTGATGGTTGTACATTAAAGCTACTCTACAACTCCTACTTCTCTTGGATTGAGTGCTTTTATCACTGGCGACGAGGGTCAAGGCTTGATTGGGGACAAGCATTCACAACCATCAATTCCCCTAGATGTAAAATTTCATTGGACTTACTTTGGACAAAACTTTGAATTTTCCTCTTCACTTGGACACCTTACAAGTACTTGGATTTGGACTTGTATTTGGACTCCTTCGGGTACTATATTCTTGGATTTATCTTGGAACATCTTGTTTCTATTCATACTAATAATTAGTTTAACCTGATCTTTCTTCAGACTATTTCTGATTATCTTTGGAATTTTGTGGTAAATAAAATTACCGGGACTATTTTTCTATACATTAAGTGACAATAAGAATAGCTCAATAAAATGAGAGGCAGAGTCCGTGGTATCTGAGTCATATGGGCTTTATTTAAGTGGCTCGAGACACTGGACATCGGGTTCCATCACCACTAAGGTTCAGGAAGGGATATTCAACATTTTATTAACATCACACATTATATATAGTAAAACTGTATAATGGAAATGAATACAGTAGGCGTAACAAGTGAAAAAGAGAGAAGATAAGAACACATGTGCGTAATAGAAGGCGTGTACAGGGGCGTACACGGAGGTGTGTGCTGAAAACGTCACAGAAGTGTCATAGGTGGGTGGATGCATAGAGAGATTCTGCAGGGTCAGCAGAAACCTTTGTCCTGGATGCGTGCGCAACTGAGCATGACGTGTAACTGGGGAGAGCTGGGGGGCTTGACTTTAGCACTAGTAGAGGAGTCTGGTGTCTGGGGTGTCAGAACGACCTGCACCTATAGCATATCTGGTATCTTATGTTTGGAAGATGTGTTGTCTGAAGTAAAAGGTCTCTCGGGCAGAGGCCGTTCAATACTGAATGCTAGTGCGAGCCTATAGTTCTTCATGCAATGCGCGGGGGCCGTGGGCCTGCCATGGTAACGGTGCAGTAAATTACGTGCAAGGAGACAGGAAAGCTGGGCCCTTTGCTCTGCAGGCTGGAATATGTTTACCTATTTCACTGAACTGGAATGTGTTTTTCGGAGGCTGAGCAGATAACTTGTAGGCAAAATACCGTTTTTGCAGGCAGGCCAGGCCGAGCCGAGCACCGCTCGCCTGAGCAAGAAGTAAGGTAGAGGTCAGGGATACATACCTAAACTGCAGCTTTTCGGAGACAGAAGAGACTCGGAGCCTCAATTAAGGGCCTGGCTCGACGGAGCCAGAAAAACGTGTGCTTCGCGTTATTTTAATATGCACCATGTAAATGCATTGGAAACATAGGCCTAAAAGCCAAATTAACGTGGCTGTCATGGAGGACTGAATAGCTGACATGTTAACGTTAGACGGAAATGTAAATGCGTCTTTATTGCAGGCACGTAAAGGGAATTTCATGACATACATGGGGCACGGGTGCATGGTTAGGGTGCGAGTGGGGGTCACACTGACTACCTAAAACATTTTATTTCCTCAATTTCGTTAAACTACCTTGGATTACCTTGGATTATTCACTTTAAATATCAATTTGCATTTGCTGAACAAGAAGTGATTTCTATTTTGCCCTGTGAAATTCCCATTTTTTTTTTACACTTTCTAAATCCTATAATCGGATTCACCGATCTTTACAGTAATTTGTTTACTTTCAAAATTGTAACGCTGAACTTGCCTCGCATCACGTTGCATGCAGGAGTCTTCTCTTCGTGACTGACTCCATTCGGCATTCGGGAGCTTCAGCCAGCGCGATTGTGGACACCAAACGCCTGACGTCTTCATGCAACGTTCTAACGCAAAGTCCTGCGCCATCGCGTTGGCGGCCATCTTTTGGTTACTATGACTACGCTTCCAACGCCGATGCACACGGCTGTGCATCAATTAGTTATTTAACCGCATCATTACTTCCACGCCGATGCGCACGGCTGCGCATTGAATATCTTCATAAACGCCGATGCACACGGCTGTGCATCAGTTATTTTCCTAATTCGGATCATCATTTCCACGCTGATGTACACAGCTGCACATCAATTGTTTTTAAGGTTTGGACTACTCATTCTACGCTGATGTGCACAGCTACACATTATTTATTTCCTGTACTGTAATTTCCACGCTGATGTGCAGAGCTGCACATCAATTGTTTTTTTTTTTTTTTAAGTTTGGACTACTCATTTTAAACTGATGTGTACCACTACACATTATTTATTTCCTGTATTGTAATCTATTGTGCACAGTTATATTTTGGTAAATTGGGTATTTCATTGATACTTGTCACAGTTTATCAGCTTTCATTCCTTTTATTATTTTGAGGTTATTGCATTTTTTAAAGATACTCATTATTTTGTGCTTTTATCTTTATTCATTACTAGCAGCCTGTCCCGACGTTGTCCGGGAGCAAAAAGCTGCTTCTAGGCCCCCGCCCGCCCTGACGTTAAAGCTGCTTCTGGGCCCCCGCCCGCCCCAACGTTAAGGCTTCTTCAGGGCCCCTGAGCAGTGGGAGTCTTTCTTACCTGCTCCTGAGTTCCCTGCTCTGCCGCTCCTCGCCGGTCGTCACCCCACCTGCCCCGACGTTAAGGCTGCTTGTGGGCCCCGCCCGCCCCGACGTTAAGCCTGCTTAAGGGCCCCTGAGCATTGGGAGTCTTTCTTACCTGCTCCTGAGTTCCCCGCTCTGCCGCTCCTGACCGGTCGTCACAGCTCCTCCCGGCTTGTCCGCCAGTCCTCTCGGCTCCTCCCTGAGCTCACGTCCCCCGCTCTTCCTCTTGCTCCTGTACGTCGCTCCTCCCCGCGCTCGTGATGTCAGCACGCACGTCGCGGCCGGCGCTTCTGCCTAGGGACTACTTTTTTTTATATTAATTTTTTAAAGAACGTTTTTTTTTTTTTAATATAGCCTATGTCCATCTGCTTGCCCTGACGTTTTCAAAGATGTTTTGGGTGTTTGGATTGGTGGTGTAGTTTTCGAGTTTACCTGGCTCAGAGGACACACTTCACTCTTTATAATAGTAGTATAGATAATCCCCCCTAGAAGTTATCCACTGTAGTCACTATAGTCGCTGAAATTTCATTGCTTTCTCAGTGGTGAAGGGAAGGTCAAATATTTCTTACAAACACCTATGGGTATTGTCTAGGGAGAGCAGTGTGGATGATGGAGGTGTTATGTTTTGAATATGTGAAATCATGGTCTGAGGGTTTTTTCGTATGAGGCTTTACAGAAAGATGTTAACAGGATATTATAGCACGTCCTAGCTTTCTTTTCTGTGTACATTTTTTTTTTGATTAAGAACATCGAAACATGGCTTATGCCTCAGTGATATGTAGTCATCATGTTCCGTTCCGTTGCTTATTTTGTTCTGCTGTTTACATGGCTGCTGAGAATGCAAAATAATGAAATCAGAGCTGTGTGAATAATAACTGCGTCAGCCCCGTGCTGAGGTGCATCATCAGAGCTGTGTGAATAATAAATGCGTCAGCCCCGTGCTGACGTGCATCATCAGACCTGGGTAAATAATAATAGGTGTGAGCCCGTGCCTGAGGTGCATCATCAGAGCTGTGTGAATAATAAATGTGTCAGCCCCGTGCGTGAGGTGCATCATCAGAGCTGTGTGAATAATAACAGCTGTGAGCCCGTGCCCGAGGTTCATCATCAGAGCTGTGTGAATAATAACTGTGTCAGCCCAGTGTGTGAGGTGCATCATCAGAGCTGTGTGAATAATAACAGCTGTGAGAAACAGCATACTCTTGCACACACACTCGCTGCTCACCAATTCAAAGTTTGCTAAAAAAATTATGCAACGCATTGTCATACACAATGCCAATAACTCAAACTTTAATGCTGCAAGACCTATTGCATTGTAAATGCTTGTTTTGTTTTTGTTATTCTGCTTCAAAGTACTGCCACTGTTGTACTGGGAACGCAGAGTTCAATAGCTATTTTGTGGAAGTGTGTTAGAGTTTCAAAATCGGCAAATGTGACCTGTTTAATGAAGATGCTATTTTCTGGAAGGGTCTTTCCTTCTTTTACGTTTTGTATCCCTTGAATAATGTTTCCGTTTCGTTTTTCTAATTCTGTGCGCAAGTACTGGGACTGTTCCAGTGATTAGGGCCAGTTGTGTTCACTGTGGATATAGTATTTTTTTGGTTAAGCTTTTAATATTGTCTGCAACATCCGTAATTAGTCGTAGTTTTGGGAGGAAAGTCTTGTGAATGTTCACTCGATTGCCTTTCTCCGGTAAGAAATGGCTGCTTCTTTTGTTCTGGTTCATCCCCCTGGAACGTCGTTGGCGAATGGTTAAAGAGTTGGTATTTATTTTCACTGAAGTCGTGTGTGTGTTAATTATTGTGGGTTGTGATTGGTGTACTGTGTGAAGCAAAGCAATGATAGATGGTTGTCATTTGTAATCCTGCCCCCTGTGTCACGTCATTGTTATTGAATCCGTGACGATGGAAGGCACTCTCATTTTTTCATGAAATCCGACGAATGCGTCAATGTTGTCAGGGTAACGCCGACGAATGTGCGTATGTTGATGTTAGTATATTTGTGATACTGCGCACCTCTGTTGTTAGATTTTGAAAAGCGTGTTATAAAGTCATTGAAAGCACATTCCCTCTATGTATGTAGTTGGAAGTGTGTGGTGAAGTGTGTAGCTTGCACAGTGAAATGTGGTAACGGCAACGAATGTGCGTATGTTAATGTTAATATATTTGTGATCCCGTGCACCTCTGTTGTCGGATTTGCAAATGCGCGTTATAAATCCAGAGAAAGCTCAATTCAGTGAAAGCACATTCCCGCTATCTGTGCAGATCGAAGTGTGTGGTGAAGTCGCTTTGCCTATGTTTGTTCTTCGCCCTGTAAACGCCAACATTTGTTCTTTGACACGCCCACGTTCTTCTTCCACACGACCGCCAACATTTGTTCTTTGACACGTCCACGTTCTTCTTACACATGACCACGCCCACGCTAACGCCCACAAGGGACTACTTTTCCATTTTTGGTGTTTTTGCATTTTTAATGTGTATGGTGTAGACATCTATAGCCTATGTCCTTCTGCTACATCTCCCCTTTCAAATGGTGTATTGGGTGTAGTGATTGGTGCAGTACTTTTTGAGATTACCTGGCTCAAAGGTTTGTGTTCTCTCTTTATAATAGTAGTACAGATTTCTTCATTATGGCTACAACATCTAGCATGTCACAACCACCTCCATTTCTTTCAGAAGAAGGTAAACCCATTCTTCCTTGGAAGAGATGGAGAAACTTGTTTGACTCATATTTGGTTGCAATTGGTGGAGAGAAATTTTCGGCTGTTAGAAAACAAGCCATTTTGTTACACAATTTAGGAGTTGAAGGTAGACATACTTATGATAGTATGGACAGTATACCGGTTGGTGGAGCTGATGGTGAACCTGCAGATGTTTTTGAAATGTCTATGACTATGTTAGAACAATATTTTGGTCCAAGAATTAATGTTGTTTTAGAACGGCATAGATTCTTTACTCGTGTCCAAGGTTCTCGTGAACGTGTTGGGACATATGTTGCTGCTTTGAAAACTCTTTCACGTACATGTGATTTTGGAGATTTATCTGAATCTCTTGTTAGAGATCAACTTGTTCGATGCACGAACAATACTAGGGTTCAAGAGAAGTTATTATCTAAAAACCCCACAATGAAAGAAGCTTTAGCTATTGTGGAGGGCATGGAGAACACCTCTACATGGGTCAAAGAAATAAGAAAAAATAAAGAAGATGAAAGTCACACTGTTAGTGATAATAAAAAGAAAGCTCCTGACTCTGTACATATGTTAGAAGAAGATGAACTGATTGGTAAGTGTCATGAAGAAGTTGCTAAAGTCAGTGTTGGTTCTAAAAGCAAACCTATTCAGAAGACATTTTCCCAGAAAAGCACCTTTGAAAATCGCTCTTCTTCTTCCAAAGAGTCTAATTTCTCTAAAGAACATGATTCTCGTCAACAACGTCCCTTAAGTAACCAAAAGATGCGTTGTTTTAGGTGTGGGAGCTTTTCTCACACTTCTAATTTTCCTCATTGTTTTGCAAAAGACAGCATTTGTAATAACTGTGGTATCAAAGGACACTATGCACGTGTATGTAGGTCTGGTAAAAAGAGGGAAACCAGTGAATCTGTCTCTGATATTGTACGTACAGTTGTGGTTTCTAATGTTAATGGTGAAATGGTTGACACAGAACATATTTTCATGCCATTCTGTGAAATAGGAATTGACAAATTTGTATTTAAACTTATGGCAGACTCTGGATCCCCTTTTACTTTAATTGGAAATAAGATTTGGGATGAAGTGGTAGGTTTAGAAAATGTTCAACTGTTACCTCCTGATATCTCTCCTCTGAGTTACACTAAGTCAAAAATAGAGATTTTGGGATACACTGTAGCCAACATTTCTTTCAGAGGTAAGATTATTTCTGGCAAGGTTTATGTTGCTGTCAGAGGTGACAATCTTCTTGGATGGCGATATCAGCATGATTTAGGTATCATTCTTAAACCTGGAGCTGATGATCCAAAAAACCAGGTCATGCTAATGGAAGATTTCCTTTCTGGTTCTCTTTACACTCAGGTAGATTCTGTGTGTGGGTCTGACAAATATTTTTCTGATTATCCGAAAGTCTTTTCTGATAAATTGAGGTGTTTAAAGGGTTTTGAACACAGAATCACCCTTAAGAAATCTGCCAAACCATGTGTGCACAAGGAGAGGAAAGTACCTAACATGATGCTTGAGCCACTTAAGCATGAGATTGAAAGATTGTTGAATTTAGGTGTGATTTAAGAGATTGAATCGTCTGAATGGTTAAGTCCAGTGGTTTTAGCACCCAAGGATGGTGGGAAGTCGATTAGGATGTGTGTGGATCTGCGCGGATTGAATGAGTGGATCTGGGTAGATCTACAACCATTACCCAATATAGCTGAGAGTATTAGCATTTTGAAAGGTGCAAAGATATTCAGTGTACTTGATCTCTCTTCAGTTTACCACCAAATTGTATTACATAAGGATTGCAGGCATTTAACATCTTTTGTTACGCCTTTGGGTGCTTATCAATTCCTAAGAATGCCATTTGGTTTAGCTTCGGCTGCTGCCTGTTTTCAAAGAGTGATGAAGATGGTTCTGGGCAGTCTTTCCAATGTGATGTTCTTTCAAGACGATATTTTGATTCATGGTGTGGATGTGTGTGAGCATGACAAAGTGTTAAGATCTGTCTTAGACAAGTTAAATGAGAGTGGACTTACAGTGAAGAAGGAAAAGTGTTGTATTGGTTTAGAGTCTGTCACATATTTGGGACATGTTATTTCTGAGAGTGGAATTCAACCCAAATTGGAGTTAGCTGAGAGCATTGTCAAGGCACCGACTCCTGTGGATGAAGACCAAGTCAAGTCATTCTTAGGAATGGCGGAATTTTATTCCAAGTTTGTTAAGGGTTTTGCCAGTCTTGTTGAGTCCATTAGGCCTCTTTTAAAGAAGGGTGTACATTTTCCTTGGTCTGTTGATTGCGAGAAAGCTTTTGAATTGGTTAAAAAGGAGATAGGTAAAATGCCAACTCTGGGTCATTTTGACTCCAAACTCAAAACCATCTTGACAACTGATGCCAGCCTTAAGGGTTTAGGTGCTGTGCTTTCCCAAGTTGTGAATGGTGAAGAAGTTGTTGTTGCTATTGCTTCAAGAGCCTTAAAGGAAGCTGAGCATAATTATTCTTGTATCGAGAGAGAAGCGTTGGCAGTATTTTGGTCTATATTTCACTTTAAATTTTACTTGTGGAGGATCCCGTTTGTGGTCAAATCTGATCATCGTCCCCTGGTTCAAATTTTCTCATGTCATCAAAGTGATCATGTGACGCCTAGGTTGAAAAGATGGAGTGAAGGTTTGCAAGAGTTCAATTTTATTGTACAGTATATTCCAGGATTAAACAATAAGCCTGCTGATTGCTTATCGCCTCTTCCCATTGAAAGAGATTGTGTTACAGATGGTGTTGCTACTTGTATAAATTGGGTTTTGGAGTCTAGCATTTCCAAAAAGGAATGGTCACAGAATGTTGATGATGACGTCGTTTTTCAATTGTTGAGGAATGTCATCAGGAATGGTTGGCCAAACTATGATGCTCTTGAGGGTGTGTTGAAGCCTTATTGGACAGTGAGGGATGATTTGTCTTTCTTCCAATACAATTTGATGAGGGGTGACAGAGTTGTGCCTCCAGGTGATTTAAGAGAGAGAGTTGTTAATCTCGCTCATGAAGGGCATTTGGGTACAAATCTCACGAAGACTCGCATTAGGGAGAGGTACTGGTGGCCGGGTATGGATCGCATGGTGGAAACTGTTGTCAAAGACTGTCATTTGTGTACAGTCAATGACAAGTCACGTACCACTAGTCAGTCTCCATTGTCACCTTTTGAGGTTCCTGTTGCTGTATGGACAAAGTTATGCTTGGACATTGCAGGTTCGTTTGAGCTTATGCCCTCACATGAGAGATTTGTTGTATTATTGGTGGATTACACTTCTACATGGGTGGTTTCCAAATGCATGAGTGTTGTTAATTCTAGAACTGTGATTGAATTCTTGAAAGATGTGTTTGTGTCGGAGGGTTTTCCAAAGTTTTTGCTCACTGATAACGGGGTACAATTCACCTCCAGTGAGATGGATGGTTTCTTGAAAAGCCTGGGTATTATTCACCAGAAAACAGCTCTTTACTCTCCACAAGCAAATGGCCTCACAGAGAGGATGAATAGGGTTGTGAAGAGTTGCGCACAGAGGGCTTTGGAATGCAAAGCTTTGTTTAGCAGTGTCTTGAGGGAGACGTGGTGGGCACACCGCACGACTCCCAATGCTGTCATGCAGAGATCTCCTTTTGAGGCTTTTTTTGAGATTAGCTTGTTCTTGGCTTCCGGAGAAGGTTGGTGAATACAGCGTTGAAAGAGAAGTGAGAAGGAGAGAAGTGTTGACAAATTATCAGCAGAAATATAAACAACTTTATGATGCTAAGATGGTTGTCAAACTTAGGAAATGGAATGTGGGTGACAGTGTTCTTGTGAAAAAAACGAAGTTTGGTCACAAAGGTGTTTCGAACTTCACTGGTCCTTTCACCATTGTTTCCATTAGAAAAAATGTTGTCACTTTGGACAATGGTTGTACTTGGAATATGTCTAAACTAGCCAAATGCAATGATGTCAGGAATCATTTCAATGATAGTTTCAGACTCTCCAGCAACCCTAATGTTTCTCCTTCTACTAGTTGCCTGAGAAATACTCCTAGGAGGTCTTTACAGCTTCCTAGGAAGTTCAATGATTATGTGATGCGTTAATGCATTCTGTTGTTATATATTATTTCCCTGTTTGATGTTTTATACCTTCTTTTTCAAACTTTATTTTTATTCTTTTACTATGTATAGGGGATGTGTTATGTTGCTGTATCTTTAAGAGTGTCCTGGTTGATTACATCATTAATGGAATGATTACATTCCAATTGCTGAAGATTCAGTTTGCTGTAACTTCTGCTTGTTGATGGTTGTACATTAAAGCTACTCTACAACTCCTACTTCTCCTGGATTGAGTGCTTTTATCAGTATTCCCCATTCATTCCTATGGGCTTGGAGGCTCATAGGAATGAATAGGAATTACCAATTCGGCAAATACCGAATCGGTATTAAGGGGAAGACTTACAAGGGTGGCAGGGTGTCACATTGACACACTGTTGCACCCCTGAATAGTGCATGGGTGCACATGTGGCACACATACATGCCCTAAGGGCATGTATGTGTGCCACATGGCACTGTTAAACAAGCATTTACAAGCATTTACAATGCAACGGTCTCGCCTACGCAAAAGTAAGAGCTATTGGCATTGCAAATGACAAACTTTTGATTTATGTGTTGGTTTTGAAAACAGATAAATAAATGGCATTGGAGAGGTGTGGCTCACTGGGTAGAGGCGGCAGACCTGTAAGCAGAGAACGACCCGGGACCAGGGTTCAATTCCCGACACGGCAGGGTCGTGGACCAGGGGTCAACTGACTCGATAATTCTCGCCTCAGTGCCTACTCTAACCAGGGAACACACTCGGTAACTCTGGGCATTAAGCTTGCCTCATTTCTACAACAGCCCCCCACAGATACCGGGGATGCCTGGTTTCACCCTGGAGATACCCAGAAAGGGACCATCTCACAGGGAAAACCAGGACGGGTTCCCCAGCGGTCTACAGCGCCAGGACACTTGGGTAGAGTAACAGTGCGCTTTACAAGAATCCCACATTTATATTTACATTGTCATTTACAATGCCAATAGCTTAATCTCTCACCAATGCGAGACCTATGGCAAACACTGCTGTTGATAGAGCGCGCAGGTCACCCGAGACACAAGTTTACCAATTCTCACCCCGCGCACTGGGCCCTGACGCGAGTGACCAAGACTAAGTTTTCAGTGAACCGGGTGATTATTTACACGCCACTATGAGTAATTCGGGGGGTGACTCTTACACCACTTACTATTCATGTACCTGACTTACCACAGGCACATTACTCCCGACGGATCAGGAGCTAGCAGTGGACAAGTGACAGGCTCTCTAGCAAAGAATACACTTTATAAACCAAAACACATTTCTCCACCCTGTAACTTTAAAATAACCACAGACACCTGATGGGGTTAAAGGTTTTATCTAGTGATTTCAAAGTGAATATGTCAGAATAAGCAAGATACAAAACAACACATCAAGCATTAGAATCACGATCAAAATATAACTGTGAATTGGAGCAAGGATCATTTGAGCCTATGGGAACACTATGGGATTTGAGCATTCAGGGAGCACGTTATTCAGCACAAGATTAAACTATGGTGAGGGACATGAATAGCATCTTTGAAAGAATAATTTTAACCAAGCTACTCAAGATATACTTATTAGATTCACTACAACCATGCTAAAGGGAAAGGGAAAACAGGAACATACTAAAATATAACAGTCAGTAATTTCCTACAGGGAGGGGAGAGCAAAGGGAACAAGTCTAATAATCAATTTCATATAACTTGCATTTCAAGATGATAGAGCAATATACCGGCAAGAGCACTTTAATAAGGAGAAGGAGAAAGAAAGAGAGAGAGAATCGCAACCCACTACGTGATATTTACCTAATTAGGAGTGAGGACTAACCCTGGCCACGGGTCAGTTTGGAAGGACGGAGACAAGGACCCTCAGAAAAGGAATGCCGGAATGTGAGCAGGTACAGCTCACGGGCAGTCAGGACAGGATACCCCTCAGGATTTTGGGACAGGACTGGGCTCACCAAGGTACGACCAACACCCACAGCTTCAGATGCAACGCCTGCGTTGCCCCTCTCTGCAAGTAATCCGCCAGTAACCCCGATTGGGTTTTCGAATTTCCCCTAGCAAAGTGCTTCGCCAGCACTTAAGACTATTTCCACCCCTAGGAGATTGTGGAAAATTTGGACAGAGTGCTCCGCAGCACTCTAGATTGAGCACCTATAGAGTTCGTAGGGTCAGTGACAGGTCTGCTACTCGGACAAGTCGGACAATTTTCCTAAGCTATACTAGGGTAATTATACAGTTTGGGGACCCTTAGACCACCCATCAATGTTGCAAATGACAGTTTCTCACATTATGATTGGTCAGGAGAGGTGGCTCGGACATTGTCACCTCCTAGAATTCAACATTCCCATCATGAATTTGAATTTTCCTTATCCGCCCCCTGGGTTCACGTTCCCATCCATAGAATACAATAGAAAATACGAGTGTACAAGGCATAGCAACAAAGTCTCTGGGTTTCAAGGTGAGTTTCATCATCTTGTGCTGGGTTCTCAGGCGCATTGGGCTTCAGGAGCCAGCTGGCTGATTTCAGCTTCTGCGCAGTAGAGTTTCTCCCAGGTCACATGGAAATACTCAGAGGAGCCTCATCATGGCGCCGGTTATGAATTTTCCATCCCCCCGAGACGTGATACATGAAAAGTAAGTGAGAACAAATTAAAATCACACATAAAATGATCATACTGTATACCGTGATAAAATTCTACACACCCCTTATTTTATAACAGCAATAGTATTAAAGTTTAGTGCGAAAAGACGGATAGGCTAAAGCAGCAGTTGCAAGCGAAGAGCGTGGTGAGAGACAAGCGGCCATGTTTGCGACAGTGCGCATGAGCACAGATTCCCTCCAGAATGCGAGTGCGTCACATCACATGGGTATGACCGACGCATGCGCAGACTGAATTTTAGCGAAGCGGCCATTTTCTTTAGTGCAAGCTTTGTGAGAATGAAAAAACACATAGGCAAGCCTCCTGGGGACACCCGTGTGTTGGGAAAATGCTAAATACAAAGACGGACAGTTGCATTAATATGATTATAATTTAAATGAGGTTCATGAGTGCGAGCAAGTCGCTTTACGTGCGAATCCTTGCTCCATCAATCCCCTCTTTGATGATATTTACTATCATCACTATATAACGGAAACAGATGCCAACTCTCATTCTTCCATATCATTCATTTCAATTTCAGCAAACTTGTTGTTGATTTTTCTTTCAGCTTCTCTATGAGAGTGGTGATTCTTCACCTTTTTGTAGATTTCATTCCTTAATTCTTCTAATTCTAATTCATCAATGTTTCTCTTTACCCCTCTTTTGTTTACAGTTTTTCTTTTGCACTTTTGACATTTACAGCAGATGAAAATTATCAGCACAATCAAACCTATTCCAATTATTGGCATCAGTATTTTCCACAGAATGTTTCTACCTAAGTTAGAAAACCAACTACCTATAGAGGAGAGACCTCCAGTCAGTCTCGTCCAGGCACTGTCAACCTCTAATGGTTTTAGCTCCTTTTCCAAATTAGTTATGTTCTTCACATATTGTTTTAATTCGATACTTTTGTCAGGAATGTAGGTGCAACAATGTTGCGCCTTCAGCATTCTACAGACTCCGCCCTCTTTTGCCAATAAGGTGTCAAGAGCAAGGCGATTTTGCAAAACCATTGATCTGATCGCAACCATTTCAGTATTGACCAGCAGGAATCCAGCAGCAGTGTCAGTTGATAACCGATCCACTACTGTAGACAATTTGCAGATTCTATGAGTGTTCAGAACTACCCCCATTCCAGGTATCAGTGCACTAAAAATATCCCCTATGATTTCTCCTACACTTTCACGTTTACTACGCACTAAGCCATTAGTATTTTCATCATTGCTTCCAGCAGCATTATTCACATGGTATATTTTCGGGAAAACAATGCCAAAGTAGCAGCTTCCATACCAGTGATCCGGCAATTTGAAATAAGCTGTGTTCCCACATATATAATATATTCCAGGAAACACAGGTTCTGACCCATTTTTGAAACCCCAACCACCAATTACCTTATAATTATGCTCACACTCGCTGGAACCAATGAATACATTGTTATAATATTCTGTCCTTTCTCTATGGAGACAAAGTTTTCCTTTTCGTTCAAAATCCAGCAACAAAGCAGGATTAGCTTCGCCTTGTGAGGTGTTATCCATGTGCTCAGCCCACCTAGGGACTCTATCCTTTTCATCATTTGCCTTCTTCTGAAACTTTTCCCTCCTTCTGTCTGCCATTTTTATAAACATCTTTTCCTGCTCCTGCAAGGAACAGGTCAGATTTTCTTGTCGTGCTTCATCTAAGTCTATGTCACCTATAGTCAAGAAATATTCTCCCATATAACGGGTCACCTCGCTTTTAACATGCACGAGGTTCAGATGTCCTCTGATAGGAAGTTCAGAAAACACTACGTCAGCATTTGAATAGTAATACTGCAAAGTGCTTCTATAAAATAAGCTAGCTAATATACTGCAGGAAATTCCATAGGTTAGGGGCAAGTGGTGATATGTCACACCTTCAGCCACAGACGTGGGTAGCTTCATGCAGACATAGCAGTCTTCTATTTCCATAGCCTCTACATAATGCACTAGCAAGTTAGCGAAAACATTTAAATGCGTCCTGTTTTTCATTTTGTGAAAGTGCAGTTCACCCTCATCTGATGCTTCTAGATTTCGTCGTGTCTGTTTTTGCCTAACTGAATTGTCATGTCGTTCTAAGCTTCGTGGTGTTTCAGCAGTTCGTGCAATGTCTGTGTCTAATACTTCAGGTTCGGTAGGGGACAGGTTAGGATTTTTACTTATCATAAAAGGTAAAAAGACTGTTAATCCTATCCACATCACTATTAGCATAGCTACACTACATAAGCATATTTTACAGCAAGTTTTACAACACCCAAATCTGGATCTCCCAGCTACGCTTGAATCAGACATTTTAGCTTACAGGCGGCTTTTGCAACCCCTCTTCTTTCTCCTTTATACCAAGGCTTTGCTCCGATTTGTCTCAAGGAGGATCTTCGTCCGAACTCCGATCAGTGATAGACTCTTCGTCACTTTTGCCACTGTGATTGGGCTCATCAATTTCTTCCAGCACCAGGTATGTCCATTCGGTGCTCCGATACAGTTTATTCTGTTTCTTTATCCTGTCGCTCTTTCTCAGAAACTTGCCTCGGGCTGATTTTCTTTCACTTTCCGCCCTCTCACGGTCTTTCAGTTTCTCCTCAACTGTTTTTATTCGGAGTCTTAGCCTTTTGACGTACCTGGGTGTACTTTTGCTTCTGTGACTTTCAGTGGTCGAGGACACTTGACCTTCTTCGTGCACTCTTTTAATCTTTTCCTTGTGCTTGACAGAGTCTATTTCCCTCCCTGTCTGACTAGTTCCAGGTCTTTCATCTATTTCTTCTGCCTGGTCCTCAAGCTGATCCTGTTCAGGTTCACTTTGTAGGGTTTCTGTAATTCTAGGTGGACTGAATTCTGATTCCTGAACACGTTCATCTATTTCTATCTGCTCTGGTTCATGCACTTCATTCTCTTCACTGTCTTCCGCATGAACTTCGGCTCTTACCACTATCTGTCCCTTCCCAGACTCCGGAGTTTCAGGTGGAGTGTCGATGTCTTGATCTGTCCCTACTTGGCCTATTTCCTGATCAGGTGTGATGTGAGTCTCGCCGCCCTGACCTTCTTCTTCTATTTCTAGCTCACCTGGACTATCCCACTCACTGTCTAGGTAGGAATATTTCCTGGTTCGTATTGGATCATGAACCGGGTCATCAGCAGGGTACCACTCAACGTCTCGACTTGTGCTCGGCAGTTCGATGTCAACGAGGTCCGGACTCTCTTCGGGAGTCACCTTAGCAGGGCTGCCTTCAGCTTCAGTCGCGTTTTCTCCGGTTACCCGCTTGGTGTGGCTGGCATGGATCCACTTCGGCACACCAGCACACTTTACAGCAGTAGTGGTGACAAGAATCACTTGTCTCGGCTTTCCCCACTTTGGTCCGAGGCAACTCTTCCGGGTGTGTTTCTTCAACACCACCCAATCGCCTGGTCGTAGCTTATGTGCTGGAGTCTTGGGCCATTCGTCTTCTGTCTCTCCAATCTGGTGGGAGATAGAACGCACTTGGTCACCCAGCTGCTTGCAGTATTCTAGTACCAAATCATCAGTAATGCTTAGCAGTTTGTGTCCAGGTACCCATGCTTGTCGCATCACTCTCCCCATTAGTACCTCATGGGGGCTCAGGCCTGTTTTTCGATTTGGAATACTTCTCAGACTCATCAGCACAAGGGGCAAAGCGTCTGTCCAGTTCATTTTGGTGGAATCACACATCTTCGCCAGCCTGGACTTTATCGTGCCATTTCTCTGCTCAACCACCCCAGATGCCTCGGGATGGTAGGCACAGTGCAGTCTTTGCTTCATTTTAAAGGCCTTACAGAGCTCTTCTAGGACGTCGTTGGCAAAATGCCCACCTTGGTCCGTTTCAATCGTCTCTGGGATCCCAAACCTAGGTATCAACTCTCTGAGCAATAGCTTGGCTGTAGTTAGGGCATCATTTTTCTTAGCTGGGTAGGCCTCCACCCACCGGAGAACAGACAAACTATGACCAGGATATATCTATATCCCTTGCATTTGGGCATTGTTATAAAGTCTGCCTGCATTCTGACAAAGGGACCTACTGCCTTTCCAATGGTACTCTGCTCCACTACAGTCCTCTTTCCTGCATTGAATTGCTGACACACTAGGCACCTCTGGCAAAGCCTCTCCGCCTGGTTCCTGAATCTTGAATTACAGAACACCTTGTCAAACACACGGCACATGGCATCCCTTCCCATATGTGTTGGTTCATGTATTATTCGGACCATGGGATCTATCAGACAGTCGGGCAGTACGGGCACTCCATTTTTGTCTACCACCACACCGTCATTCTTCATTCTGCATTCATTTTCACTCCATCTAGCTTTTTCTTCCCTGCCTGTCGACTGCTGTAAGTCTTTCAACTCATCCCACGTTGACACATTATCAAACAACATCAGTTGGCAGCTGTGTCCACCCCATAACCCAATTTGGAGGGACATTTGGTATCGGGCACAAAATTGTGCGATTTGGTCAGCGTATCGGTTCCCGGCGGTCACATCATCATCTCCTGATCTGTGAGCCGCACACTTGACCACAGCCAATTCTTTGGGCAATTGAATAGCTTCCAATAATTCTTGTACCACTTTTCCGTTTCTGATAGGGGTACCTGAGGAAGTCATGAATTCTCTTTGTAACCAAAGTTGGCCGAAGTCATGAACAACCCCGTAACAATACTGACTGTCGGTATAAACAGTTATTCTTTTGTTCTTACCCCTCCTACAGGCTCTTGTCATGGCTATGAGCTCGGCTACCTGGGCAGATTTCACTTCACTTAGGTAAGAGGCTTCTATGGTGTTTGTCAATGTGACCACAGCATAGGCAGCACACAGACCACCACTCTCATGTCTTGAACATGAGCCGTCCACGAACATAGTATGCTCCCCATCAAGCAATGCTACTTCTCTGATGTCTGGACGGGGCTTAGTGCTGAACTCTGTTAGATCAATGCAATTATGCTCCATTTCACCCTCGTCGTCTACATCCAGAGGAACAGGTAACAGAGTGGCTGGGTTTAGGACATTGCACCGAGAAATAGTTACATTCTCAGCACCAATCAAAATTCTCTCATACTTAGTCAGCCGACTAGGTGTGAGATACTGGGTCTTGGTTCTTGTCAGTAGAATTACAACAGAATGTGGAACATATACGGTGACAGGATGTCCCATGACAATATTCTCACTCTGCTCCAGACTGACGCAAGTAGCAGCTACTGCTTTCAGGCATCCGGGCAATCCAGCAGCCACTGGATCTAGAGTGGCTGAGAAATAGGCTACAGGACGCCTGACCAGCCCATGCTCCTGGGTCAGGACTGAGAGCGCACAATTTTCTCTGGTGTCACAGAATAGTTCAAAACGCTTGGAATAGTCTGGCATGCCTAATGCAGGTGCGGTACACAGACAATTTTGCAAGGTTACCCATGAGGACATGCTTTCGCTGTCCCAACTGACTGGGTCTTCCACTCCTTTCTTGGTCATTTTTATCAAAGGTTTGGCTAGATTAGCGAATCCCACAATCCACTGTCTGCAGTACCCCACAACTCCCAGAAACATCCTCACCTCTTTCTGAGTTCGGGGTAGGTCCATTGCTTTAATTATCTTGATCCTTTCTGTGGTGACCTTTCGGATCCCTTTCTCTATCTGGTGCCCCAGATATTTTACTGAGTTTTTACAAAACTGCAATTTGTCAGGGGATACTTTATGTCCTCCCTTTCCTAAGTGGTTCAGCAAGGCAATGGTGTCAGTGACACATTCATTTTGAGTTTTAGATGCCACTAGAAGGTCATCTATGTACTGTACCAAAACAGACTCTCCAGGCAGTATCAGGGTTTCAAGACATTTCTTTAATATCTGGTTGAAAATCGAAGGACTTTCAGTGTACCCCTGAGGGACGTGATTCCAGACATAGATATGGCTGTCAAATTCAAAACTAAAAAGGAACTTGCTTTCTGGATGCAATGGGATGGAAAAGAATGCATGGCACAGGTCAATGACAGTGAACCATTCCGCATTCCAAGGAATCTGATACAAGATTACGGCAGGGTTGGGCACAATGGGACAGCAAGGTACAACAATTTGGTTTACCTTGCGCAGGTCCTGCACTACTCGGTACTTTCCACTAGGCTTTTTAATTCCAATGATGGGCGAATTGCAGGGACTGCTCATTACTTCTTCTGTGATTTCTGCTTCAAGCAGTCGGTTAATTTCAGTTGCGACTCCTGCCTTTACTTCTGCACTCATTTTGTACTGTCTTGTTTTGGGATATACTGCATTTGTTTTTATTGCTATTTTAACTGGGTCCACGTTTGCCATTAAGCCTACATCTTTTCCTGAGAAATCCCACACTTCTGGTACTACTCTCAACTGAAGCTCTTCAGGTAAGTCTTCAATTGACAACGTTTTAATGTCAGCATCAGGTCTTACTAACATTAGTTTGTACAAACCATCTTCATCGGGGGTCTGAACTTCGACGCCCTTTGGTGAGCAAAAGATGGTGCAGTTCATTTTGCACAACAAATCGCGTCCTAACAGGTTCACAGGACTGGAATCACAGACCACAAATCTGTGCATTTCTTTAAAGTTTCCTATGGAGATTTCCATAGGCTCGGTTACTGGAGTACTTATTATCTGATTTGAGACACCCACTACTTGGATAGCTTCTCCCAAGAGGGGTAGGTTAGGAACATCCACTGTTCTCACAGTGGACCGGGTAGCACCAGTGTCCAACAGAAAGGTGATGTCTTTTCCCTCAACCTTCCCTTCAATGTATGGTCCAGTCTGGTCTACCGGTAAGGAGGCGCCAAGTACGCACTCCTTGTCCTCCCCCCTCAGGCCCCGTCAATCTTGTTCATCACAGAGGAAAGAATCATTTAACAGGTACTGTGAAATTGCTGCATTGCTTCCATTCTCTCCCTCCCATATTTCCGCCCTTTCATTCTGCTGGCCCTGGTTCTTGTAATTCTGTCTAGGAGCGCGAGGTACTGGAGGTAGCTTTACCTGTTGCTGGTTCTTTTTCGTCCCCTCTTTCTGCACCTGTGGATTTAAACCATTTATAGGGGCATTACCGGCCTGCAGGTGTGGACACTCGTCTCTCCAATGCCCTAACTGGCCGCACCCGTGGCATGGGAACTTCTTCATAGCTTCTTCCCGACTCATCTTTGCCCGGGGCTTCCCCCCTCCCCCAGCAGTGGCATTCTGAGCATTATTACTGGAATTCAATTTACTTAACTGTTTTTCTTGCTGTTCAGCTAATTTCACTTGTGCCCACATCACCTTTTCTTTGAGGGCTTTCTTTTTATTTTCGATTTCATCTTTGCAGTATTTGGCGTATTTCAGGACATCATCTATTGGTTTTCCCTGCCAACTTATTTTATTATCTCGAATCCATTGTGATATTTCAGGCCTTAATCCTAGTATGAATCTATAACTGAAATGGGTCATGTCTTTCATGTCCACATTATCGATACCACTGTAAGTTTTGAATACTTGCAGTAACCTTTCATAAAAGGAATGGACAGTTTCATCACGTTCTTGGGTGGTTCTATCTATTCTGGTCCAATCTGTCTCCTTTGCGGGCACCTTTTTCTTGAGGTATTGTATGACTTGCTCATACTTCCTCATTACTTCAGGTGCGGGAGCCCCTGTTTTCTCATCTCTTGGATATTCTTCACTGGGCCAATCAATTTCAATTTTGCAGTCGGTCCACAAATCTACAGGGACCACAATGTCGAAAAACCCATCCAGGTCTTTCAGAAGACATTTCTGAACTTTTATAAAGCGTTCAACCTGCCTGTACCAATCAACAGGTTTTTCCCGTAATTTCGGGAAGTCATTTGTAAAAGACACAATATCTTGTCGGGACCAAGGGACATGGATATATTTTCCTCCCGGGACCTCTCTCATGGGACACAATTTTTCTGTCGGGGTTACTTCTTTTAACACGTATTCTGAAGCCTGAGACTTTGCCCTGCTGTCTTCCTTTTTCTTTGCCCACGGGGTTCTCCATTTCCCCACATCCCCCCATTTCTGCAAGAGTTTTAATAATTCTTTTATCTGGATCTGCTTTCCTCCCATATTCAAGCTTTCTAAGTCTTTGTCCGAAAAGTCTACTCTGTAGGGTTTCTGAAGGATTTTGGAGCGACTAACATCGATACCCATTTCTGTGGCGGTGTCCATTAATCTTTCATGGAGCAATCTAGCATTTCGGGTAAGATTTTTACTGATGAACAGTAATTCCTCTTCGCTGTATGAGCTTAAGCGTTCTAAACCTACGTTTCCAGCCATCATTTCTTCTATTTCTATCCTTAGTTTATAGATCTCTAACGTCCTGGATTGGGGAGTGGTTTCTTTCTCCAACTCTTTGGTCCATCTGTCTAATTCTTCTGGAGTTACTACTGTGGCACTCCTAACCCCAGATGCACCTTCAATCAAAACCTCTTTTGGCCTACTCTGACTTCTTGTCCCCGACATGCTAGTCCTAGGTTCTCTAATTGGCAAATCCATCAGAACCACTGATTCACATTCACTCTCTTGATCGTCATCTATGACTACTTCCTTTCTCGGGGGGGGTATGCTAGGAGTGGGCATTATTGGGGAGATAACAGGAGGACGAGGACTAGCCATGTTATCCCTATAAAGGGGAATAGCGGGTCCAATGGTCACTGGAATAGTCAGAGAATCTGGATGGGGATGTATTTGGGCTATGGTCCGGACTAAATCGTCTCGCTGCTTAGCCAGGGCTTCCTTCTCTTGTTCTCGCAAAGCCTTTTCTGCTGATTTGTCATGCAATACTTGTGGAACTAAAGGAGGGTAAATACTTGGGGCAGTCGGAGTAAACAATCGAGGAGGGCCTTCCCCAAACGGCTGATAGTTCGGGACCGTGGTCTTAGGTCTGCAAAACCCATCCCCTTCACTGGTCTTACTATCTGTACCTGTCCCATCTGTCTCACTATCCCTCCGACATCTGGGATATTTGGCAAACGGGTTCGGTGAACTTAAAGGCTCGGACTCTGCTACATAGGGAGGTGGGTTTTTCATCAATAAATCTTCTAGGTGCTCATCTTCTGAGTCTCCTACAGGCATTAAGTGATGGGTTTTCTCTTTACTTTTCCCTTTCGCTTGGTCTAATACCCCCATCATTGGAAACAACCCCTCCACCATCATGCTTTGTCTCCAATGTTTCATTTTCTGCTCTTTGGTCTCCCTATGGACCCTCGGATACCATTTGCTCACTCCCTTGTCCATCCGGGGTCTGTCTCTCTCCAAAGCCTCAATTTCCCACTCTTCTAAGGCTTCGTACTGGGTCAATCTGGGTCTGGGATGCAATTCATTCATGCGGGTCCTTAAGTTAAACAGGATCCTACCATTAAAGGTACCATCAATTGGAAATGCTAGGACCCCGTCATCTGCAGTATACTTTGCCCAATTCTCTAGCCATACACAGGTATGATACCCTTTTTCAAACATCATGAAAGAAGCAGGAGTATTCGGGGGAGGAATGATCACACCCTCTCTCGTTCTAATGGGCTTATCTGTTTTAAAGAAATTCTTTACCTTGTCGACAAAGGACATTTTTCTCTTTATTCCATACATCATGTGCGGTCTACCTCGTATAATCTGTTCCCTATAGAAGCCTGAGTTTTGAGGGTTAGGTAAGAACTCAGGATACCACATATGCCTTTCCAGGCTCGCTTCTAACTCAGCCTGATTAATTTTGTTTACTTTAGTACTTCCAATGCTAGCGCGACTCTTATTTTGTAGAGACCAATCAACACTGTGAACACAAAAATCCTTATCCAATGGGTGCGCGGCCTTTCGCGAGACCAAGTCTCACGCTCCGGCACTCACCCCTCCCTTACAAATTCGGCTTCACTACACACCCGCTGTTCTGACCAATGCCAGCGCGGCACGGAATGACGTCAGAGCAGCTTTCCGACCAACTCCCTCCTTCACAAGGTAACGGAAACTTTTAACTTTTCCTAAAGTGTGAGTATAAAACGTAGTTACTAACACACGTTTGCCACTATGTCTGAGTGTTCTAAAAAGACAGAAAAACTTCCTCTCACTGCAAGTAAACCACTTCTGTCTACTTTTCATTCACTCCAGTTAGACTTCTCTGCCTAACCTCACACACAAGTAATATAGAACCCGTTATTCTTCCGACTCATCCACTTTTGTCAGGGATATGTACTGAGCCGGGATTTCACCAGCGGACTATTTTACTTACCAGTCAAGCCTCGGAGACCCTATTACTCCTCCCGTATGTGACCCTTACTAGGTGATATCACAATGGAAGTTTTACAAAAGACTCGTAGCTATCATTTATACAGATGCAACCCAAAGATCCTAATTAGTGCTTCCAGGTATTCTTAACCCTACACTAATGACTCTAAACAAGTGACTTTTCCCAGCCAAACGGATTCTACTCACCGTTAGCTATATACTTCCCCGGGGATTCGGACTACACTGAACGCTTACAAACAGTTTCTGGTTAATGCAACATGTAACACTTATAGCAGCAATGCAAAATCATATACATTTACTCATAAATCCTTAAAACATTGCAAAATTTGAACCAATACAGTAGAAAATCAGCAGCACATTTTATTTCTACGGTTTGTCTATAAACTATCCTGTCTACCTATCTTAACTAGTCCTAACCATTACCTCTGCTACCAGAAAATTACTGATAGAGCGCGCAGGTCACCCGAGACACAAGTTTACCAATTCTCACCCCGCGCACTGGGCCCTGACGCGAGTGACCAAGACTAAGTTTTCAGTGAACCAGGTGATTATTTACACGCCACTATGAGTAATTCGGGGGGTGACTCTTACACCACTTACTATTCATGTACCTGACTTACCACAGGCACATTACTCCCGACGGATCAGGAGCTAGCAGTGGACAAGTGACAGGTTCTCTAGCAAAGAATACACTTTATAAACCAAAACACATTTCTCCACCCTGTAACTTTAAAATAACCACAGACACCTGATGGGGTTAAAGGTTTTATCTAGTGATTTCAAAGTGAATATGTCAGAATAAGCAAGATACAAAACAACACATCAAGCATTAGAATCACAATCAAAATATAACTGTGAATTAGAGCAAGGATCATTTGAGCCTATGGGAACACTATGGGATTTGAGCATTCAGGGAGCACGTTATTCAGCACAAGATTAAACTAGGGTGAGGGACATGAATAGAATCTTTGAAAGAATAATTTTAACCAAGCTACTCAAGATATACTTATTAGATTCACTACAACCATGCTAAAGGGAAAGGGAAAACAGGAACATACTAAAATATAACAGTCAGTAATTTCCTACAGGGAGGGGAGAGAAAAGGGAACAAGTCTAATAATCAATTTCATATAACTTGCATTTCAAGATGATAGAGCAATATACCGGCAAGAGCACTTTAATAAGGAGAAGGAGAAAGAAAGAGAGAGAGAATCGCAAACCCACTACGTGATATTTACCTAATTAGGAGTGAGGACTAACCCTGGCCACGGGTCAGTTTGGAAGGACGGGGACAAGGACCCTCAGAAAAGGAATGCCGGAATGTGAGCAGGTACAGCTCACGGGCAGTCAGGACAGGATACCCCTCAGGATTTTGGGACAGGACTGGGCTCACCAAGGTACGACCAACACCCACAGCTTCAGATGCAACGCCTGCATTGCCCCTCTCTGCAAGTAATCCGCCAGTAACCCCGATTGGGTTTTCGAATTTCCCCTAGCAAAGTGCTTCGCCAGCACTTAAGACTATTTCCACCCCTAGGAGATTGTGGAAAATATGGACAGAGTGCTCCGCAGCACTCTAGATTGAGCACCTATAGAGTTCGTAGGGTCAGTGACAGGTCTGCTACTCGGACAAGTCGGACAATTTTCCTAAGCTATACTAGGGTAATTATACAGTTTGGGGACCCTTAGACCACCCATCAATGTTGCAAATGACAGTTTCTCACATTATGATTGGTCAGGAGAGGTGGCTCGGACATTGTCACCTCCTAGAATTCAACGTTCCCATCATGAATTTGAATTTTCCTTATCCGCCCCCTGAGTTCACGTTCCCATCCATAGAATACAATAGAAAATACGAGTGTACAAGGCATAGCAACAAAGTCTCTGGGTTTCAAGGTGAGTTTCATCATCTTGTGCTGGGTTCTCAGGCGCATTGGGCTTCAGGAGTCAGCTGGCTGGTTTCAGCTTCTGCGCAGTAGAGTTTCTCCCAGGTCACATGGAAATACTCAGAGGAGCCTCATCATGGCGCTGGTTATGAATTTTCCAGCCCCCCGAGACGTGATACATGAAAAGTAAGCGAGAACAAATTAAAATCACACATAAAATAATCATACTGTATACCGTGATAAAATTCTACACACCCCTTATTTTATAACAGCAATAGTATTAAAGTTTAGTGCGAAAAGACGGATAGGCTAAAGCAGCAGTTGCAAGCGAAGAGCGTGGTGAGAGACAAGCGGCCATGTTTGCGACAGTGCGCATGAGCACAGATTCCCTCCAGAATGCGAGTGCGTCACATCACATGGGTATGACCGACGCATGCGCAGACTGAAATTTAGCGAAGCGGCCATTTTCTTTAGTGCAAGCTTTGTGAGAATGAAAAAACACATAGGCAAGCCTCTTGGGGACACCCGTGTGTTGGGAAAATGCTATATACAAAGACGGACAGTTGGATTAATATGATTATAATTTAAATGAGGTTCGTGAGTGCGAGCAAGTCGCTTTACGTGCGAATCCTTGCTCCATCACTGTCTCTCACACTGCTGTCTCTCTCACACTGCTGTCTCTCTTACACCCTGCTGTCTCTCACACTGCTGTCTCTCTCAAACACACTGCTGTCTCTCTCTCACACACTGCTGTCTCTCTCACACACACTGCTGGCTCTCTCACACACACTGCTGTCTCTCTTACATAAACGGCTGTTTCTCTAACACTGCTGTCTCTCTCACACTGCTGTCTCTCTCACACACACTGCTGTCTCTCACACTGCTGTCTCTTCCACTGCTATCTCTCTCACACTGCTGTCTCTCTCACACTGCTGTCTCTCTCACACTGCTGTCTCCCTTACACACACTGCTGTCTCTCACACTGCTGTCTCTCTCACACTGCAGTCTCTCTCATACAGCTGTCTCTCTTACACACACTGCCGTCTCTCATACTGCTGTCTCTCTCACACTGCTGTCTCTCTTACACACACTGATGTCTATCTCACACTGCTGTCTCGTCTCTCTTACACACACTGCTGTCTCTCACACTGCTGTCTCTCTCGCACTGCTGTCTCTCTCACACTGCTGTCTCTCTCACACTGCTGTCTCTCACACTTCTGTCTCTCTCACACTGCTGTCTCTCACACTGCTGTCTCTCTTACACACACTGCTGTCTCTCTCACACTGCTGTCTCTCTCACACACACTGCTGTCTCTCACACTGCTGTCTCTCACACACACTGCTGTCTCTCATACTGCTGTCTCTCTCACACTGCCGTCTCTCTCATACAGCATGCTCTCCCTAGAACACACACACTGCTGTCTCTCACATTGCTGTCGATCTCACACAAACTGCTGTCCCTCTCACACACATTGCCATCTCTCTCATACACACTTCTGTTTCTCTCACACACACTGCTGTCTCTCTCACACACACTGCTGTTGGACATACGTTGCCCCCTCACCCCATGTTGTACTAGAGGTTATCCTCTTGTACCCAGGTGGCCGGACAACTAGAACAGTGCCTGCACGAATATCCATTTCTATGGTCAGGGTAAATGCCACTCCAGCCATTCCTGGAATCCTTCCGAGGGCCTGAGGAGAACTCCAAGGTGTGGAATGTGTGTGTGTGCCCTCCTCCTGTATTGCTAGTACAAGCATGGCAGCAGCTTATCTAATGGTACGAAGTCTTTCCTTCACTGCCCCATCTAAGCAAGAACAACCCCAAAGGCAGCCTTTGACGCCCTCCCCAGAATCATCAGCATGCAGACTAACAAGATAGCTGTGCTTCCACTGCAATAAGTCACAGTCACCCACAGGTGGCAGCCCTCCTGGTGACACATGCCTCGCGGGCCGGCACTGGCGGCATGGTGGGGAGGGGAGGGAGGGATCCAGGCAAGACTCGCTACCCGCCCCCCCTGCATACCTGGCCCCATAATGAGATGGGGGGGGGGGGCTCCACGGCATGGTGGGGAGCGGAGGGAGGGATCCAGGCAAGGCTCTGCTGATATGAATCAAGACTGTAACTCCTTCAGTGCACCATGTTAAGAAAAGCCCGGAATCGAACACGGTGTCATCAGTAAACGGAGTTATCTGACACCTTAGTTGTAGGCCGGGCCAATTGTAAAAGTAACTGGACACATAATTATCCACATAATTCTGGATTTGCCACAGAATCCATCATGTGGTCCAAGAATTGTAGATTTATTTTTAACACACAAATGTTTCCACCTCAAAGGGGCCAAAAAACACTACCATGGCTCTTTCCACTAGGAAGACCCTTGCAGGGGTTAACTTCTATTGCTGACTGCTCGACATGGTGGCTAAATTAACGCTAATGATTTGGCACATTAAACCAGCAAGAAAAAGTGTGCACAAAAAATCATATTAGTAAAAAAGTAAATGAAATGTAAAAAGGCTGCCTCCTCCCTCTGCCGGAGAAGCTTCCCGTCTCTTGAACCCGACGCACAGATGGCCCCGGCTCCATAATCCCTGCTCCGGCAGCCAGGCGAGTAGTGTGCATCAACTTATAAAAACAAAAAACAATAAGCCGTCACACAGAGATGAGTGGAGGAATCCTTGGTACTGCAGCGGGGAGGAGGCGCCGGGAATTCTGCACGCGGCTGGGGGCGGATGTCTGAACGCATCCCTAAAGATACTGCGGCGGGGCGACAGAATGGGATCGAAGAAGAAACGATCTGGTAATGGCTCAGCACGTTATCAAACTGAGCCAATTTCCATACTCGAAAGGCACAAACAAGAATGCAACTGCAGCTTGAAGAAATCCAGTAGTAAGAAAGCCTCCTACACACTAACGCTGTGCGCTACGACTGGATATTGGCTTTTTTCAGAATTGACTATTCTTTGGTAAAGGATCGAAACTCGTTCATTATTTGAATACATGTCGTCTTATGTTAGTGTGCACGGAGTGGCATGTTCTTGGAGCCCTTTGGCAACAATGCTTTCCTGGGCTACCATATCTTTTTGTGCTCACACACAGATGCACGCCTATGGCCATTCAGTGTCATGTATTTACTTTCCTCTCACAGCGTGTCTTGCTCATGCAGCCCCCACGTGCCAATAGGCTCTCTGATTGGTTGAGAGGTCCACCAATCAGAAAGCTTATTTGGTAATTGCTAACCAATCAGAGAGCAGACAGCATGAGCAAGACACTCCGTGCCTTTTTTCTATAAACCCCGTCCTTTTCAGACTCGGGGGCGTATTTAAAACGGAAAAAAACACGCCCCTCAATCTGAGAAGGACGGGACTTACAGCAAAAAGAGAAGTCATAGAGACATCTTCTCCAATTGCTGGCCGCCGTTCGGGAGGCCAGCCAATGAAGAAGAGGGACGGGGTTTACCCTCACTACTCTGAGACATAAAGTCTCGCTGGCAAGACTGCACAAACGCAGCCTGCTCCAGCCTCGACCTAAAAAGCCTAAAATACCTTTTTTAACTGTTTTAGATATTTACCACCAACTTGTAGTTGGTGGTAAATAACAAATCCTTAAATGAGGAATGCACTCACTTGAGTGCTCCCTACATAATTTACCGAATCAGTATTTAAGAATTCTGTAATTTACCGATTCCTTAAATTACCGATTCGGTAAATTACTGAATCCTTGAATTAGGACCCTACATCTCGAATGCCTAATACCGGTCGGTAATGGCCAAAATTCGGTATTTTCGGAAATTACCGACCGGTATTAGGCTACCTACATCTGGCCCTATCAATAACAAAAGGGGGAGAGAGAGAAATAGATCGAGATGGATTTGTTTTCCCTGGGCAAATGTAAATAAACAAAAGGAATCCACTCCTTCAGTTCAGTACAGGGCGTATCCTCCAAGGTTGGGGAACACCCATGTTGTTATGGGTCCCCTCACACACCAACAGGCCCCTTGGTGTCATGCTTCATCATTGGGTTCCTCATACCCCTCTACTGGGTACGGCGTGCTGCGACCTACGAATACGCGGGAGCACTTGGAATGACTATGTGTGGTGTGGGTGGGGGATTTAAGTGTGAGTGTATGATGGGGTTTAGATCTATGTGAGTGAATTTAAAAAGTACCTGGCTCGTGGGGTGACAACATTTTTTTTGCGCGCGCTGCATCACATTTGGTGATGCAGTGCACACAACCAAATTTGTTTTATTTATTTATATGTTTACTTACCTGTTAAAGTCCGTAATCCATACATTACAACCCCCCACCCTGCCCCTCCCCCTCCCTACGTCACCGCCCTGCAGTTACACCTACCACCGGCCGTGGCTGCTGTAGAGCCACCCTTGGTAGCCTAGGATAACCAAGCAGGTCCAATCTTCCTTCTTCAGACAGTAAGCCAGTCCATCAAGCAGCAGGGCAGCCCTTTTGGCATCACAGCAGTCCTTCTTCTGAATCTTCAACAGATCTAGAAGTGTTCTGTAGAGTGGTTCTCAAGGTGCCATTTTTATACCTGGTGCTGGCCTTTGTGTAGATAATTCCAGGACTACCCCCAAAACTGGTTCTACTCAGTTCTTTCCCTTCCCCTGATCCTGGCTCCAAACTGTCTAGGGAGAAAAAGGTAAGGGCCAACCTGGTCTTTGTGTGTGCTGTGGGCATGGTCCTTTGAAACGTAATCTGGACAGAGTACTGCTCCTCCAAGCCATCCTGCCAGGAACACTCTCTCCCGCTATACCTAGGTACACTTGCATACTGTCTAGGCCCAACACCAATGCTTTTAATGGGCAGGTATTGTTAAGTACTGAGTACCTGCACCTCCTTAACCCCTTCGCTGCTCATGACGAGCTCAACTCGTCATGCAGTACACTGGTCGTGTGCTCATGACGAGCTGAGCTTGTCATGAACAATGGGGATCCTGGAGTTACAGCACAGGAGGGGAATTCCCTTAGCACTGATGTGGTTAATGTGGAAGAGATAGTACCTTCACTTCTCAGCATTGTTGCAATATATTTAATGTGAGATTACTGGTACTTCTCAGCAGCAAACAGGTACTGTAGTTAATGTTGCCTGCACATCTTTATTAAGCTGTGCCCAATACATATTCTTGATGGGTGGAGAGACTAGGCAGCTGGAAACTCCTAGAAAGTATTCAGAAACTTTGGGATAGGAAAATACAGACCTTCTAAAGCATTGTTAAAATTACAATCTAAAATCAGACTTCACCATCAAAGGGAAATCATTTGAGTGTAAACAGCAAGTCTCTATCTGCTCCCAATCTGAAGTTAGCACTTATAAAATGTTACAAGGTAATCCATTGTTAGCCTATGGGAGATATTTGCCTCACAACAATGAACAACTTTGGGAGTTGTTCCCTGCTAGGACAGGTAAAACTTAACCACAGCAGGTCATACTTTTTAAATACTATGCCCCTTGCCCTTGGGGTTGTTAGGGCATACCTTAGGGGTGACTTAAAGTTTTAAAAAGGAAGGTTTAGACCTGGTGAAACGTATATTGAGCCAGGCTGAAATGTCTGTTTAAAACTGCCCTACAGGCTGTAGTGGCAGGCCTCAAACATGTTCTAAATTGCTACTTTAGTAGGTGGCATTGAGTGCTACTGTCAACTAGTAGTATTTAATTTGCAGGCCCTGGGAAACATGGAGTTCCATTTACTAGGGAAATATAAGTAAATTAAATATGCCAATTATGTTTAAGTCAATATTACCATATTTTAAGGAGAGAGAACACGCAATTTAGTTCCGGTTAGCTTGGATGAAGTGCACAGAATCCTAATGCCAACCAAAACGATTTCTGCAAAAATTAGTGAGTGAAGGCAAACTGTTTAGACCAGTGCTTTAAATGGAAAACAATAAGTGCAGGTACTTACCAAGTTAGGCTTTGGGCTAGGGGGTGAACCAGAGGGAGTGGCTTTGAGGTGGAGCTAGAGACAAACATTTAATGAAATCCAGAATTTCGTGGTACATAAAATAGTGACATCTGTCATAGTTTGTTGCTCTTGCATGTGCAAAAGTATACCTTTAATATTTAACATATAGGCAGATTGCCTATGCACAAATGGTACAAAGATAATGTAATTAGACATTAGTAAGGTCTAGAAGGGATAGGGGTCCTTCAAATGTCACTCAACACCATTCTGCCCTTTTTACGGGTAAATGCTTGCACTCTTTTTTGCTATCTGAAATCTTCACATCATTTCTGTCTGTTCAAATGTCTTTATACTGTACTTGTGCATCCTTTCTTCACCCCCCTTCACTGTGCTCATTCACACCCACAAACATGTTCATTCAGTCTCTCTCTCTCTCCTTACCTGTAAACCCACCATTTTCTTTTGTCAATATTGTATCAGCCACCTTCCTCCTTTGCACACTTACCTATACAATCATAATTAAAATCGACAAACATGGAACTATTGCTCTGTGCACTCTGCTGAGCAGCCAATGATTGGATGTGCACCTTTGTGTCCCACTGGCAGGCACAATGAGAAGTTCACACTGCCGTCATCCTAAATTTAACGCTATTAAATCTTACCCACCATGAACACTAATGCACACCCTCAACCCACCCAGTTCACAAAGCCTCTTTTGTAAGAATGGATATATTACACCGCCTACTGATGCAGATGGACCCGTGGTCCAAGAAGTAATGAACAGCAACTCAGACATATCTCAAGAGACCTAAAAACAAAAGTGGTGGTAATGGGTGGGGACAGTTTCACAGGGAAGTCACTTAAGTAGGGCTTTTATAGCGTATTAAACAATTCTTCAAACAAATGTGCATTCACTGAGGGAGTATTTGTCAAAGACAGAACACCCCCCTGGCTACTTTTTATTATGAGGCCCAGAGGTACCAGACATTGCTACATTGTGGGGCTAAATGGGTTTTTAGGAGAGGCCACTTTATCATATGTACCCCTTCTTCGCTTCTCTCAGACACCTTAGGTCTGCTGTTCTAAAAGAGAGTGGTGCCAAAGAACACCCACACTTTATCTAAAGTATCCCAACCTACCCACTGCACCGCAAGGCACACCTCTGCACAAGAATCTGCTGCACAACAAGTAGGTAAGACTGACAGTTCTCAATTCAGAGTTCATAAGTTTATGTTAACGCTCAGTTATAACAAATAATTCACCCATTTACGGAGTCTCGAAGCTTCTCAAAGAAAAGAACACAAATAAAATCACACACAAACAAGAGTCCACAGGGCAGGGCAGACTTAAGGTATGGGCAAACTGAAGCCTGATGAACAACGATTTAGACAGGGAACTTTCGCACTCGAGGTAAGTTGTGGTGTAAAAAGTTACTGACAAGTGATTAGGTGCTAGGTGAGTTCCTCCTTCTGAGTCTTGGAGGTAGCTATGAGAAACGTGGTAGCGTCATTCCAGTCGGGAATGGCGTCCTCACATGCACACTAATGCTAGTGTGCATGTGAGGACGCCATTCCCAACTGGAATGACGCTACCACGTTTCTCAAACTGAAGCCTGACCCATAGCGGCCTACTTCAGATGGGTGCACAGAGCTTCCCAATTAAATTGATTTTTTAATCATTTTTGGAGATGCCCAAGTAATGTGACACACAGGGATTCCACAAACACACAGAACATGCTCACCACTGTAATAAAATGCAAATCTGAGATCAGAGTTCCCAGTACCTTTCACTTTTTCTTTCTGGTTGCGACCCAAAAGCAGTGCTCTTTACTGTTCTTACTGCATGTTTAAGATTTACACCCACCTGGATGAGATACCTTTAAATCTCTTTTTGGAATGTGGACGACCAGCAGATTATATCTTTGTGGCCGCTGTGCCATGTTAAGCAGATAACTGAGGAGTTGCCCTAAACCTGCGCAGAGCTCAGGCTCCCTAAATTTTTTAAGGTATTTAGCAAGTCAGCTCTCTGCTAAACCCACAGAACCATTTTTAGGTTGAGCTATTTATAGCTCTAAACTATTGTAGGGGAAAAAACACTCTTGAACAAGCGAATTCCTCCAATGCATGTTGTCTACTGAAGCGTGACGCTTCGCCAGGTGCACGCTTGGCCTCACTCACACCAAAGCCTCGCACCCCATATGCCCGTTCCCTCCCACTTGCTCCCCTGCTTCCCCTGCCCCCACCCCCATCCGACTTTGACATGTTTCCTTCTTGTCAAGCTAGTCCCTGTGACCCTGCCCATGTGCACTGTGACACAAAATGCAGCATGCCTCAGCCACGTCATCTCTATTATTTTCGTCTCTTACAAGCGTCCAGTGCAGGCGAGAGGCAACACATATTATCCCTTTAGCGACCATGTCTCTGAAGCTGCCTACCATGAGAAAGTGGTTTGCCTGGCCCAGAAGCATCAGAAGGCGATTCATAGACCAAATAAACACGTATAACTGATCAAGAACCCCCACCCAGATCGGCTTGCCTCGTGATCATCTACCTCCCCCACCACAGAGCGCATCTCGCGGCAAATACCCTCCTTGCCCTCGGGTGCCGGCTTCCCATTCACACCGTTGTCCAGACTGAGGTAAGACGTGTCCGCTCTTCCTGCGCCCTTTGATTCTAGAAACTGTCTTGTGGCACTATAAACACACACGCGTGTTTGTAATTAATTAATTCCCGGATACTACCTGCTTTTTATGGTGTTTAGCTCACACGCTGCCAAACTTTTTTGGGTGCACATTCACGCAATATGTTTCATATTGCCCCGCTTTGACGAGGTTCTAGCACACGTGTTTTTCACTTTTTTAACGCGGGTGCCGTCATATGTTGCGTATTCCTTTAAAGTGCCTGTGAGGCTATCATCGCCTTATCCTTTTGATCCCCGGCGTCCACTTGGGTCACTGGGATCTGTGCCAATTGCATAATATCACACACCGGTGTGAACCTACAGGCATTTTACTCGCAGCTGAACAGTCTTGTTGATACTTCCACCTCACCCCCCACCCCCTGGACAGATGATAAGGAAGCCTCGCACACCAACATTTGTCTCTCTTATACCACCAGACATCAAAGGCGGCTGACCCCCCGCCCCTCCACCCCCCCCCCCACACAGCAATGCTGAGAGCTTGTTATGCCCCTGTGACCTCCTGCCCCACATCTCAAACTCATGGAGAGCACCCGTACTTGACCGAGAGATGCAGAGTTAACACCACTTTCAGCAGTGCGGGGGCACTGCTGCAAAACACTGTATTTAGCTTCCCTAGATGCTTTTTGTTCACCCCCTTATCTTTGGCTTTCCTTCCGTGCATCTTTAGTTAATTTTTGCCAAACAATATATCATGTACTCTTATCATGTAGTCTGAAAACATTCTTTGAATGAAAAGAAACTGAGCTTTGGACAACAATGTGGAAGTCATATACAAATACATTTGGAAATGCAGGTCATTTTAAGTATGTAACATTTTCTTTTCATCTTACTTTACTACTGTTAATTACGCAACCTATGAAATTAATCAGGAATGTAACTCTTTTCAGAGCCTTGCAAGGAGGAAAAGGATATACCATTAACACCTTGATTGAAAACACTCTTGCTTCCTTCGGCATATAGTGCATTATTTCTCACACACAGCCTCGGTGTTCACACCTGGAAGCCTACACATTGCTGCATAGACCGCCATTTATAAAGGGCCTTTGAGGGAGTGTGGGTGAAGTCACAGATCTGCATTTGAAATACAGTTTGCTCACACCAGCATCTTTTGCATTTTACTGCACTGCCTTGTAAATTCTGCAGATGTTTGGGAAATGGGAACTCGGCCGATGAATACAGACCTTTCTTACTTTTCTAACGCCCGCTTGTTCGTGTGCTCCATTAGTCCATCGCGACCCCCATAAAACGCTAGATGTTCGCAGCAGGTATCACGCGACGCAGGGCTGGGAAAACGGAGGATTGTTTATGAATCTGCAACCCGGATGTTAGGCACGTGCAATGTGCCTTTACTGTGAATTAGACACGCAGGAGCGGCAAAGGATACGAAACACTCAGCAACACCACATCATCACTCGGGGCCAAGAATGCATCACTCAACACCACCACAGGATAACTCAGCACCACCACAGGATCACTCTGCATCACCACAGCATCACTCAGCATCACCACAGCATCACTCTGCATCACCACGGGATCACTCTGCACCACCACAGCAACACTCTGCACCACCACAGCATCACTCCGCACCACAACAGCATCACTCTGCAACACCACAGCATCACTCTGCACCACCACAGCATCACTCTGCACCACCACAGCATCACTCAGGGCTAAGAATGCAACACTCACCACCACCACAGGTTAACTCAGCACCACCACAGGATCACTCAGCACCACCACAGGATCACTCAGCACCACCACAGCATCACTCAGCACTACCACAGCATCACCACAGTATCACTCAGCACCACCACAGCACCACCACAGCATCATTCAGCACCACACCAGCATCACTCAGCACCACCACAGCATCACTAAGCGCCACCGCAGCATCACTCAGCGTCACCACAGCATCACTCAGCACCACCACAGCATCACTCAGCACCACCACAGAATCACTCAGCAACACCACAGATTCACTCAGCACTACCACAGCAACATTTAGCACCGCCACAGTATCACTTAGAACCACCACAGTATCACTCAGCAACACCACATCATCACTAAGGGCCAAGAATGCATCACTCAGCACCACCACATCATCACACAGCAACACCACAGCATCACTCAGGGCTATGAATGCAACACTCAACGCCACCACAGGATAACTCAGCACCACCACAGGATCACTCAGCACCACCACAGGATCACTCAGCACCACTACATCATCACTCAGCACCACCACAACATCACCACAGTATCACTCAGCACCACCACAGCACAACCACAGCATCACTCAGCACCACAACAGCATCCCTCAGCACCACCACAGCAACACTCAGCACCACCACAGATTCACTCAGCACTACCACAGCATCATTCAGCACCACCACAGTATCACTTAGAACCACCACAGTATCACTCAGCAACACCACATCATCACTAAGGGCCAAGAATGCATCACTCAGCACCACCAAATCATCACACAGCAACACCACAGCATCACTCAGCAGCACCACAGTATCACTCAGCAGCACCACTGCATTACTCAGCAGCACCACAACATCACTCAGCACCACCACATCACTCAGCACCACCACAGCATCACTCAAGCACCACCACAGAATCAGTCAGCAACACCACATCATCACTAAGGGCCAAGAATGCATCACTCAGCACCACCACAGCATCACTCAGCACCACCACAGAATCACTCAGCATCACTCAGCACTACCACAGCATCATTCAGCAGCACCACAGCATCACTCAGCAGCATCACAGCATCACTCAGCAACCCCACATCATCACTCAGGGCCAGGAATGCATCCCTCAGCACCACCACAGCGTCACTCAGTGCCACCACAGCATCACCCAGCGGAACCACAGGATCACTCAGCGCAACCACAGCATCACACAACGGAACAACAGCATCACTCAGCACAACCACAGCATCACTCAGTGCAACAACAGCATCACTCAGCACCACCACAGCATCACTGGTTCAAATATGTTCTCTCAATGTTTCAAGCTTTATTACAAATGTCACAAAAAGATGTTAATATTTCACTTCTGTTCAGTGTATTTTCGTCACAGTAAAATACACTGAACATAATCTTCACAAAAGTTATTTACAAAAGTTTAAGCTATTGCCATTATAAATAACAATAACTTTTATTTAAGTATTAATTATTTAAAAAGAATAAAAGCCATTGTTATTTGTAATAGCAATACATGTAAGTCACGTAAATACAACACGTATTGCATTACAAATTCTATAGGTGTCACATTTGCGAAAGTTATAACTATTGGCATTGTAAATGACAAAGCTATTAATTTCGCTATTTTCAAAACCAACACATAAATAAAAAATTTGTCATTTACAGTACCAATAGCTCAAACGTTCCTAATGCGAGACCCATTGCATTGCAAATGCTTGTTTATGTTACTCCGTGGGCCTGTGACAAAGGAAGGACCTTTCTATACCATAAAACAATAATCAGTTATTTTATACCACTTTCACTAAACTCTTCACATAAAAACGATATTATATAAAATTCTTAGCACTGATTCAAAATAGATGTCTAATCTATCGACCTTGGAAGGATTAACTGCTGAAACATCTTCATCAGAATGCTGCATTTTTAAGATGCTGGCCGGTAGAAATATTGGGAAAACCAGAGAAGCACAATATTTTTTCCCTGCTACGAAATAAAGCTAAATCTGCAACTAGATGAAGAAATCTGTCAAAACATCTTCGAGGGCTTTCTAAAATGTTTTAGAATGATTAACAAAATAAACCGAGATAACTGTAATTTAATAAAACAATCATGACCATTTTACCGAAATTATTTTTCACCTCCAAGCTGTTCTAGAATAAGAGGACGTAAAGGGAATCATAGCCAGTATTTTCTATCTAACAAGGGTGGCGGCTGTATTGAGCACTTGTTCCTTCCTTAAGTTTCTGACATTACCCTTTTTTCCTTTATACACCTGCACCTCACTTCCAGTTTGAGGCAAAGTCTGGCCCTGCTGCCAAGTGGCGGCCTCCTGCCTGGGACATGATTGTCTCCTCAACATCCTATTCATTATTCCTCTCTGAGTCCTGAATGCAGTAGCAGCTGGCATGGCCGCAGGTGAGAAGATGACCAGGGGGGTGGAGTCAAGCAGAGAGAGGGAGGTCATGCGGTGAGGGGGATCATAATTTAAAAAAATTAATTCATAAAAACCTACCTTTTCGCCGGGTCCCACGTATTCACCGCTCCTGCTCTCCTGCTTCCGACAGGAACAGGAAGAAGGCAGCTAGGCTCCCTCTCCTAAGCCAATCACAACGTTGCAAGCAGTGAGGTGGTTGGTCGGGACAGCTCCCATCCAGAGGCTAATGGGGTGGCCATGTTATCCATGCAGGCTGCAAAGTAGCTTGCATGGAGATGGGCAGAGTGCGCAAGACTGGTTTGGGTGGCAAAGAGCAGAAACCTGCAATGAGCAAAGAAAACATAAAAAGCCAATAACTAAAAGTTATAACCATGTTATGTTTTGGCTTTCTCGCACTGCCAGAAAGCAGAGGGAAACGCTCCTCCTTCCTAGTGGAGAAGCTGCCTCTGCCTGACTGGAAATGTCCGATCCTCTGTTTTCTGACAACATGGGCGCTAACAGGTGCACTTGGCTAGGAAGGAAGGGGAAACCATAGCAAACAGTTCCCTTCACAGGAATTCCCTGCAGCGCCGAGGAAGATGCCACCCGTCACATTTAAGAAGTGGCTGCTCACTGGAAAATGGTCATGGTTGCTAGGGGTGCAGGTGCATGCTCATGTAACCATTTTTAGCAAAACTGAGCGGGTCCAAGTGAGTACTGGTACTCTCCTCAGGCCTGGAGAAGTTCTGGTACTCACACATGTGACGGAGAGGATTTAGCCTTACGGCTAGAATGGTCGACCTCAGACCTGGGGAACTGGGTTGAGTCTCGGCAACAACGCTCAACATCCTGTGATTCTGGGCAAATCACTAAATATCCCTGTGCCTAACAAAAATGAATGTGTTCAGCTGTAACAAAGCTGGTGCTCATGTAAAGCGCTCTGATACCTGATGCCTCGGGTCTAGTTTGCGCTATATAAAACTCTAAAAAAATTGTTTTTCAAAACAATGCAAAAAATTTAAAGTGCCGGTACTCAGTACATGTGAGTACCAGCCCATTTAAAGCACTGGTTTGGGGGAATACTATGCCAAGGAAGTCAGATGCAACAATAAACAGTGCAATAAATATTTCTCCTTAGATGATATATACTATGCATTTTAACACCTTGGGCCTGATTCACAAATGTGAACTTAGACCAAAAGTATAAGTTTAGACCTGAAGTCTAAGTTTAGACCTAAAGTCTAACTTTACTGCTACTAAAGTTAGACTTTTGGTCGAAACTTAGACCAAAAGTCTAACTTTACTAGTAGTAAAGTTAGACTTTTGGTCTAAGTTAGACTTTTGGTCTGAACTTAGATCAAAAGTATAACTTTGGTTGTAGTAAAGTTAGACTTTAGGACTAATCTTAGACTTTATTTCTAAACTTGGACTTTTGGTCTAATTTTGCCTTTGTGACTCAGGCCCCTTGTTTGGAGAAGCAGTGATACAGGCATGAAGTCAGGCAGCAGCCGAATATAGCTGACACAAAGACTCCAGGGCATAGCAGGAAGAGGAACTACAGGTGAGGAATTAGGTTTGAGAAGGATTTGTACATGAGTAAGTACTATAAATCAGGGATATGGTAATAGCAGGGATATGTTTGACTCCCAAATGCAGCTTTTATACTCTGCCGCACGTGAGAACCATGACTGCGAAGTGCATGGACTTCTGGGTAGGATGGTCATTTTGAGGCACCGGATGGTGCCGTAAGATTTAGGCTGCATCCTGTATGCTGGCATTTCCATCCAGGTCATATCTGAGCCAACATGCTCCCCACAGAGCTGTAGCAGTCATGAGATCTTTTCACTGGTTGGTCAGGTCACACGTTAGGGCAAAATTGAATTCAACTGGGGGAATCAGACTCGGCTGGTGCCTTAATACTAAGGGTGGGCGTAAAATCCGTTTCGCGGGCGAATTTGTGGATTTTCCGCGATTTCGCGATCCGCGAATCTCGCGAAATCGCGGTAAAATCCGCGAATCAGCAGGGACGAATTTTCAGCCAAGCAAGGGTTACAGCAGCAGGTGCAAAAGTTGAACCTAATTTCTTTGTAACCTTTTACAAAAGGGTTACAAACAAATTAACTTCAACTTGGACACCTGCTGCTAATTGCTTCCTGGCGCCTCGTTGCCTACTTGCAACTATTCTCTGACCCTGCTCTGACCCTTGAAGCAGGGTCAGAGAATAGTTACAAGTAGGCAACGAGGCACCTGTCCAAGGAATTAAACCTCATCAGGAAGCACTTACAGATATAAAAAACAGGAAGAAGGGAGAGGATGGCAAATACACCCATTTTGAGTTGTCAGGAGGGGTTAAACTAAAAGAGACCTTTACAGCACAATTTTCATATGCATTTTGCTAAAAATAAAAAGCTGTATGTTCTGTAGGGGCAACTCAGGAATCTGGCCCTTCAGAGATCCGGCCTCTCTTTCTTTCTCTCGTTCTCTCTCTCCCTCTCTCTCTCTATCTCTCTCTATCTATCTATCTATCTATCTATCTATCTATCTATCTATCTATCTATCTATCTATCTATCTATCTATCTATCTCTCTCTCCCTCTCCCATAAACGACTGCATGGGTAACTTGGCTATGCAAGCGGCTCGCGAAGATTCAAAAAGCCCAGCGAACACGTAAAAAACCCAGCGAACACGCAAAACACCCCACGAACACGCAAAAAACCCAAAAATCCACAAATTCGCGAATTTTGCGGATCGCGAATTTGCAAATACGCAAATTCGCGGATCGCGAATTCGCAAAATTCGCCCATGCTTACTTAATACACCTTTGGGCATTAGAAAATGCCAAAGTAATGCAATTTGTAGTAAATTAAGTAAAATATACCAGTCATACACAAGGCTGCTTTAAAAATGCATTTACTTTTTAGTGATGATAATGAGGAAGAGGGATATGAACACCTGCGGTGAGGATACTACAAACCAGCATGAGGCAGCACTAATGCTTTTAAAGAGGATGTTCCAAAAATCAAATATTTGGTCATTCAATGGCCCACATTACGTATTCCCAGAATCGTCAAATCATTTAATAATTTTGAATATAAATTCTATCACTTTTGTTACACTTTAACAGATGAAAGCTGCCATATTTCTCTCTCCTTGATCCTTTACTGCAAATTGAAGTTGGAAAGAGTCACATGATACTTTATTACTTTATGTGTATGCATTGGCATATGTCCCTACATAAAGTAACAAATTATCATGCGCCTCTGTTCAACTTGAAATGTGTCAGTGAGGGAGAAAGATGGTAATTGCCAATTTTGAACTTTGAGTTTTTAAAATCAGTCAATTTAATAATAAATTACTAATTAATTACTTCATAAAAATATTTTAAAGAAAGACAAAATAATTTATATTTTAAGTAAATGTAAACAAAGGTTATTTACACATCACAAATTAAAAAAAATACTATCAAAATAAATAACAACTTGTATAACAATATTAGCACCTAAATATGATACTTATTTCAACTATATTACAGTAAACAATATTTTATACAACAATATTTTTAAAAATATATTATATACTTACAAATTTATATTCTTACATTCAATATTCTGCCACATGATATTTTTCCTTGATGTTTCGGTCTTTCATCCTCTTTTCATCTACCAGAGTACAGTGAGCCACACAACCAATGTAAAGAAATAAAAGTAAACACATTTTGAGACATAGGGAAGTAGAAAATCAAGTAGCCACACTGGCTTGCCCTGTACTATGGAGTTACATTTTTCATTACCACCTGCAGAAGAAATGCTCATACCGACCCGACAATGGCACCATTTTACCCCTCCTTCAGCAAAGTAATCCAACTTTTCTCTTTCTAACACACCACTCACATAATCTTACTACACTACCACCACCCTTCCCTTGCATCTCTGGACTGCCCATTTATTCCTTCAAACATATCCCTGGTGGGTTGAAGGACTTGGAGGCCAGTTTTAAAAAGCAGGGCACTATGCAACACATAGTTTCACAGCTTAATATGAACCACTCCCCTAGTCCCCTTTCTCCCTCCACACAAGGGTATGGCCATGAAATACAAATACCCCAAAATTGAAAAAATCAAATCAAAAATATAAACAGGGGGATTAGAGAGTCATCAAGATGCACATAATGCCTGAGAGCCTAGTGACTTTGGTGGATTCACTCAGCCTTTCATCTTTTGCTGAGGTCAATAAAAGCAGTGCCATTTAGTTGGTTAACAATAAACATGTTATTCAGCGCCAAGATGCCCCTTTGGGGGTGAGTGTGTGCTTTACAAATACACATGTTATGTTATGGTATGTTATGTTATACAACACAACAATTCATTACAAATGATAGAAACTTTTGTGCAGCACTCTCTTTTAAGTAAATCGAAAGACAAATAAGTCCTGAGGATGATTACAATGTGGATTAAATTGTCCATAACATTACCATTGAAAAAAATCCCAATTTGGAATCTTCTTTTCTCATGAACAGAAGACCTAATCCTTTTTTCAGTACTTTTTGCTCAGCATCGGCTAATATATAACGAGATAAGTTGACAATAGAAATGTTATCACTAAGGGCTTTAGTATGGGCACTTGTACACCTCCATAGCTGTAGCCTCTACTCTGTCATTTAGTTCTTTTGAGAGCGTGATGTTGATCTTGATACTCTCCTTTCTTCCTGGTTGTTTCCTGTTGTTTCTCCCCCCTCGTCTTGTACTTTTTTCTTTTTGTAAAAGCCTGACCTGGCTCCCTTTCTGTTTCTCGATTGTTCTGAAAAAAAAGAAGATGCACCAATAGGATTATCACCTCCCCCTGCTGTTGTTATGTTGTCACTGTGTGCTTCACTAACTTCACTGGTGATGCTGGACAAGTCTCACTGGCCGATGTCGAGGCCAAAGGTGCAGCTTGATTTAGTACAGTTTGGGCCTTTGGGGATATAAACTCATCAAATTTTTTAGTGAACGTAAAAACTCTGCCATCTCTATAATCATTCTCATCTCTCTTTAGCTTGTGCACATGTTTGTATCGAATATATACTTGGTGTGCACTCAAAACATCTCTTAAGATGTTATAAAAAAAATTGGTGGCTTCTTTCAAGTCAAATGACTTAATTTCCTCCTCTAGTTCTTCAATTTCACTTGGGAGTTTTGATTGTTTCCTCTCAGCATGTCTTATTAGGATATCCATCATCAGCTGCGGCCGGCAGTGGGAGTACCGGCAGAGCGGTGACGTGGGGAGGGGGAGAGCCAGGGTGGGGAGTAGTAATGTATGGATTACGGAGCTTCCCAGGTAAGTAAACATATAATAAATAAAACGAATTTCCTTGAGTGCACTGCATCCCCAAATGTGATGCAGTGCACGCAACGAAATTCGTTTTATTTATTTAAATGTTTACTTACCTGTAAAACTCCGTAACCCATACATTACTACCCCCACCCTGCCCCTCCCCCTCCCCACGTCACCGCCCTGCAGGTACTCCCACTGCTGGCCGCGGCTGTCCATCATCCCAACGGATGATCCCGAATTAAGTTCTCCCATTCATTAAGAAGGTCTGGTTCTAAATCTTCAAATGTAGGAAATATGATAACTCTCAGTTCTCTAGGGACTTGTTTTATTTCTATATATTTCTTAAGTTGCTAAGTCCCGCCATCATGAGAGTTCCTGTTTGCAAATTCTTTCTAGCTTGAAAAACAGCTGTTTCAATCCTCTTGGTTTTTCCTGCTCTGCTGTTGCTTTTTTATCTTGAATTTCCTGTCCTGAAAAGACTTCATTAAAAATCTTATCCTTATCATTGTCAAATCCTACCATATTATATGTTGACTAGATCTAAATTCCTCTGATTGCTTTTTGTAGATCAGATCACACTCTCAAAAAAAATAATATGAGTGCCGGTACCCACAAAATATATCACTTAAAAAGAATGGTAGTAGTGGTTCCCAGAAGGGAAATGACCGAACTTCAAAAAATTATCTTGCCCTTCTAAATGCCAATACTGTGTGAAAATAGTCTAAGCTCAAGCAAGGTGCTATGCAGGCTCTGCACATTACTACCAGAAGGCGCTACTTGCGCAATAACAAATTTCTGCGCTACATACATTACAAATGATAGAACCTTTTGTGCATCAATAAATCAATCAATCAATCAATCATAGCATTTGTAAAGCGCACTACCAACCCGCGAGGGTCTCAAGGCGCTGGGGGGTGGGGGGGAGCTGCTACTGTTCAAAGAACCAGGTCTTGAGGAGTCTTTTGAAGGTCAGAAGGTCTTCAGTCTGCTGTAGGAGGATGGGGATGGTGTTCCATGTCTTGGCGGCGAGGTGGGAGATTATGATCTTTTGCCGGCTGTCACTCTTCAGATGCGGGGGACGGTGTCGAGGGCGCGGTCTCTGGAGTGGAGCTGCTGGGTTTGGGTGTAGAGTTTGAGTCGGCTGTTGAGGTACGCTGATCCAGTGTTGTGGAGTGCCTTGTGTACGTTGGTGAGGAGTTTGAAGGTTATTCTCTTGTTGACAGGGAGCCAGTGCAGGTCTCTCAGGTGGGTTGTGATGTGGCTGTAGCGAGGGATGTCGAGGATCAGTCATGCGAAGAAGTTCTGGATGCGTTGGAGCCGTTTCAGGAGTTTGGCAGAGGCTCCTGCATAGAGGGTATTTCCGTAGTCCAGTCTACTGCTGACGAGGGCCTGGGTGACCGTCCTTCTCATTTCAATGGGGATCCACTTGAGGATCCTGCGAAGCATGCGGAGGGTGTTGAAGCAGGAGGAGGAGACGGCGTTGACCTGTTTCATCATGGAGAGGGTAGAGTTGAGGATGAACCCTAGGTTGCGTGCATGGTCGGTGGGTGTTGGGGGTGTTCCTAGTGCAGTCGGCCAACAGGAGTCGTCCCAGGCCGAGGGGTTTGATCCGAGGAAGAGGACCTCCGTCTTGTCCGAGTTCAGCTTCACTCTCTTTTAAGTAAATCAAAAGACAAATAAGTCCTGAGTATAGCTACAATGTGGATTCAATTGTCCATAAAATTCCCATTAAAAAAAATCCCAAGTTGAAATCTTCATGAACAGAAGGAGTCCAGAAAGTTTGCTCATTCCATTGTTGATTTATTGGTTATGTGATTGAGCAAATATCAACCGACATGTGTTTTGTCTTAATCAATAGACTTTTTCAAGGGTGGAATAAGAATAATATACAAAAATGTTTACCATAATCAACAAATGGTGCCAATTGCGTTCCATTTGTTACATTAGCCTGTTCACAGACAAAACAGCCTTATAACTCATAGCATTAGAATATATAATAGAAAACCGGATGTCTTGAAAGATCACAATCTGTGTATTTATTAAGGCCAGAGATGATAAGCCAAATTAAAAAAATACTTGTGCAAAGAAAGTTTCACCCAATTTCCAAAGGATTATACCTAGAAACAGTGCAACAGTCAAAGAAGGTGCACAGAGAAAAAAATAAGCTGAGAAAAGAATCATTCTCATGTTGGAGGTATTGTGAAAAGAAAGACCCACGACGCAGATCAGTAGTGGTGACACACAATGGGTGTTTGTAAAAAAAAGTGTAAACCCATCGATTCAAATTGTCTGGTTTTCTAAGGCATCCCTGGCCTTTCGGTACTGCTAAACCGCTACTTCAAATTCCAAAATGGCTAGCCTTTTCAAATATATAAAAAACTCCAACTCTATAGCAAAGAATTAGCAAAATGTTAAAGTCTCTATCAAATATATATTAGGGCAAAACACAAACTCCTTAGTTACAAACCCATGTATTCAATTAAAAAATCAAAAATAACCATGAAATCTCAAACCGTCACAGCTTTGGGAGGGAGGGCGAGGGGTGAGAGAAAAGTAGACCAAAAATTGTTTGTGTGTGTAAAAGGCCGCTTTATTAGGAAACAGGTGCACATTACAAATACAAACCTTGGCAACGCCTTACAAAACTAAACCTCGCTAAATAAATAAATAACTAACCACACAGGCCCCCAACCCCCACCCCTAACATATTTGGGCCCTCCCCACAATACATCAATAAACATTATAACATCATTATACATTACGTCATCAATAAAACATTACGTCATCAATAAACATTTCGTCATAGATAAAACATACGTCATCATTAAAACTTTATTCGTCAACTGAAATAACATTGATCATGCCCTCCGTAATCATCGACCCTGCCTGACCCTGCACTCCTGCAGATACCCCCTTTACCAAACTGAACGGTCAAACCATGACCAACATACCCCGGCCCCAGTCAAAGAAATACTCTATCGAAAATTCAACCAACAATCTGCCTAAAACCGTACTGATACACAAAAACACCGCCACCCAGAAAGGTAGGCGGGTGGTGGGGGGACACACAACGCCTCCCTTTCTGCCCCCCAACACGCGAAGCGAAAAGAAAAAAGGGGTAGGGGGATCAACGCTGCATAGCCAATGCCCGTGCTAACACCTCACGAAGCTCCAATAGATAAAGATCCATGCCCACCTGTGACAAATGGACTCCATCATCCCGAAAAAACTCAACTGTCTCAAATTTAATATCCCTGTGCGAGATCCTGCTGAAACCAAATCCCCTGCAGCAACGAGACACCTCTGAATTTACCTTCTTCCTGGCCCGATCGACAGCCCTGGGGTTCACAGCCCCTCTCCATGTCCTGCGCGGTATCAACTCCGTCCAAAAAACATGGCACCCAGACCAAAGCTCCTTGATGAGGCCTAAATCCCGTTTCATAGCACGCAGTAAAACAACACCTTTCGTGGCACAAAGATCATTTTCTCCCAAATGAATAACCAAAATATCCGGGCATAAACCGCCCACCATGTTATTGTTCAAACAAGGGATTAACTCTCTCCAGAGCATCCCACCTTTACCCTTCCATACAACGTTAAACATTCGATCATTAAAACCAAGTTGTTCTCCAAAGTAGCTTCGTGCCGCCTGGACTCTGGCCCACTTTACGAAGGAATGCCCCACTATCCAGACCGTTACCACTGAGGAGCGAGGTCCAGCAACGGATCCTGAAAAAGAAAAGACAATTAGAAAACATGACTAAGAGGAGGACGCCTGCGCTTCCTCAGCCGAGCTCCTCACATAGCGCTGGAAACAAGTAGAAGACCAACACCCCAACCGCATAATATCCCTCTCAGTCCAACCTCTGTGAAAGGCCTCAGTGGCTGCACCTATTCGGAAAGAATGAGTCCCATATAGATTGCTATCGAGACCAATGTGTTGTAGGGCTTTGCGTAAATCCATCCTTAACTGATAAGTTGTGACAGGGGTGCCATTAATATGTTGGAAAACAAGAGCCTCATCACCACCCCCACATAATGAACGCCAGCGCCGCGCCAGCAATAAAGGGCAAGTGAGCTTTGGAGCACGCGCCTGTAACCACACACCTTTTCCCTTACCCGTCTGATCAATTTTAGAGCTGGACAACCAGACATGAACACCCTCATCATAACAAAAAACGTCCTTCCAATATAAACCACTCTTATGTTTGGACCCCAACAACTCCGAGACCCTAAAAGCTCCAAAAAACATAAAAGCCATGAGCATTGAGAAGACACATGCCTCAAAATCATCCGAACATACCAAAGGCAGGACTGTGATTAATCTGGCAAGCACTTGCCAAGAGAGGGGAGCCCTGGATCTACCAACATGCCCTTGCTCCCTGGCCCAGCCCTCAAGCATCCTCCTGCCTATCTCACCCGCTGACGGGGGGTAACCCCACAACAACTTTCCCATAAAAGCAATACCCGCTAGCTTCCCAGCGATAGTTACTTTGGTTAGGCCATTGTCCATGAGGTCCAGTATAAAATTGACCACATCGTCCGACCGCCGAGACAGATCCTCCCTTCTGACAGCACCAGATTCCAGGAATTCCCTCCAAGCCAAGGAATAAGCAGAACGCGTAGACACAGACAAAGAACCTACCACCAATTGTACGACCCGACCTCGCCTACGCGCCACAGATGAGTCGGCATCGGGGTCGGGGATCTGTCTGCGTCCCTCGCCAGTCCACGGAATCTCCCCCACTGTGAACGAGACAGAGCATCCGCAATGTCATTGTCCACGCCAGGAATGTGTAAGGCACGAAAATGAATGTCGTGTTTCAAACAACCCAGAACGAAAACTCTCATAAGTTTTAACACCTGTTCATCTCTGGCAGACTGTCGGTTCACTATCTCTACAACAGCCATGTTATCCACACGAAACAGCACCTTCTTGTGTGCCAATTCCTCCCCCCACAGGGTCAAGGCAACCAATAGAGGGAACAATTCCAAGAAAGTGATGCTGCGACCACCATTCAACCATTCATCTGGCCAACGTTCCGCACACCACTTACCATTCCAGAAGAGCCCAAAACCATCACTGCCAGCCGCATCTGAAAACATTTGCACGTCCCACTGAAAATCAACGTCTCTGACCAAGGGAACACCATTGAAAGAATTCAGGAAAAACTTCCACATTCTCAAGTCCTCTTTGACACCAGCAGACAAACGCACACGATGGTGGGGCAAGCGATGACCTGCTAAAGCCCTGCCCAGTCTTCTACAAAAGGTCCTGCCCGTTCTCACAACTCTGCAAGCAAAATTCAGATGACCCAAAAGCACTTGAATCTCTTTCACCAGCACTTTCCTCTTTGACAACATTAACTCCAGCAGTTGCACCATGTTGACCCTTTTGTCTTCGGGCAGGCGAGCCGACATAAGTACAGAATCAATTTCAATACCCAAAAAGGAAAGGACCGTAGTAGGGCCCACTGTCTTTTCAGGAGCTAGAGGAATTCCCAGATCCTCCATGAGCCCATGGAACGTGTCCAGAGCGTTCTGGCACTCCGCGGAGCCCGGGGATCCAACAAAGAAAAAGTCATCAAGGTAATGTGTCACCAGGGAATGACCGGACTGATGGGAAAAGTACCATTGCAGAAAAGTGCTGAAACACTCGAACAGAGCACATGATATTGAACAGCCCATCGGTAGAGCCTTGTCCACGTACCAATTACCTGCGAATTGTATACCCAGCAGGCACCAATCGTCCGGGTGGACAGGCAACAGCCTGAAAGCAGACTTGATATCACACTTGGCCATCTCAGCGGCTGCGCCCGCGGTCACAACAAGTGACATGGCCACGTCAACCGAAGAGTAGGAGACCGACACCGCCTCCGGGTCAATAAAATCATTAACAGACGACCCCTCAGGCCACGATAAGTGTTGAATGAGTCTAAACTGCCCCGACTCTTTCTTCGGGACTACACCAACCGGTGAAACAATCAAATTAAGGATCGGCCAATCTTGGAACGGGCCAGCCATCCTTCCCTCCTGTACCTCTTTAGTAAGTTTGTCTTGGACAACTGCGGCGTGTTCAGAAGCCGATTTTAGATTGGCAGACCACCTCCGTTCCCGAGATCCTAGGTAACCTATCCGGAAACCGGAGGTTAGCACAGAACAGGGCTTATGGGACTGTTTAATACATACCATGGGTTCAATTACTAATGCGCTGAATTTCCACTCTGATAAATTGGATGTTCAGGTGGATATATTAAACACTCTAGCAAACCACGTGGCGGGTATTGACACAAAACTCCTGCACTTAACCAATCTTGTTACGAAAGTTCAAGCAGATAAGAATACGTCATATATAACCTGCACATGTGCACAGTTGATTGATAAGATCTCGGATCTGCCTTCAGTAGTTAGTTCCATGGTGCAAGAAGTAAAAGCATTGTCGGGTAGAAATGGGCAAGGTAGGGATGAAATGACTGCACCTTCTAATATTCTAGGCAGACTGAGTGATGATGTTATATCTCAATCTGTGAAAGATGTTAGCAATCCACAAGCTAAAACTGAAGTCCATCATTTAGTTTCTTTAGAAGACAGCTTGGCAATAGAAGGGGGGAGCTGTGATGTCTCTGGTGGAATCAATGACTCAAGTAATCTGGAAAAAGCATGTTCGAAACAATGCAAAGAATCAAGGGCTCCACCAAAAATGACAAACTTGTCAAAAAGGGCTAGGAAAAGGCTAAGGAAAACTCACAATAAAAAAGCTTATGAACTACAAACGCTTAGTAAAAAAGTGAGTATAGATCCTAACCCATTGAAAGTAAAGGGATCTGAAATAAATTCATACTTTCCGATCTTTGGCCCCAATAAAAAATCAGGACTTATTGTAAATGAAAGCCAATTATTGGAGTGTTGTACAAAAAACCCAGAGGAGGTAGAGGGCACATCCGGTGCAGTCCCCATAGTCGATGCACCAATAATAATAAAGGAAAAAGTATCCGATAAAATGATAAGTGTAAGTGCAGAAGTCCATAATCTGCAATTTGGCCAAATTAGGAATCCAGCTAAGTCTAACAGTTATTTAACAAGCCAGAGTAATGATAGAGGTATTGATTTAAGACGTATATCAAGTAATGAATTAGAGGTTGACCAAGAAGACCAAAACAACATTGTTAAGCAGATACTAGTAAATCACACTGTCCAGCAAGGTGATAATAAAATTATTCAAGAGGTCCATTTAGGGACACAAGAGCTATTAATCAAGGATGTCAAAGAAGGCATTTTGCCGACGGAAAGAGATGGGTCGCCAGTAATAGAAAATATATGCCCCCCTGTTATTATGAAGAAAGAAAATAGTGAATATTTAAACCAGTCGCCCGAAACAAGGAAAGTAGCCTTCAGCCCCCAATACATATCTAGAGGCCCGCACGATATTTTAAACTGTGGTAATATTTTGAAATTACTACGTGTTATTACAGATCTTAAAGATGTGGTAACTACGGATCTCGATTCAGTGGAATTTAAGGAAGAAGATGCATACTCCGATAAGGAGATAACAATTACAACTTGGCTAAACAGAGACATTGCAGACAAAATAATAGCGAATGTTAGTGTATTTGAGAAATGGGGTATTAAAGTTTGGAGACCACAAGAATCTTGTTATCCAATGGTGTTGATTCCAAATGAGCCCCATGATATAATGCAGCAAAAAAGTGATGAGAATAAAATATGTCTGGCTAGTCAAAAACGAGATGATAAAAAAACAACCAGAACAGAACAGGTTAGAGTTTTAAAAAATGCATCAGGCGCAACTAAGGAATTAAACATAGCATACAGCATTAAGATAAGGAGTAGCCAATCTGGTTTGCGGACCTGTGAAACATTGAAGAAAGTCCCAGAGTTACAAGACGATTGGAGTTGGCTTCCAGGAATATTAATTAAGCAAAATCATGAGAAGAAGGATTGATGTAGTTCAAATCCTCTGACTCTATGTTCCTGGAACACCAATGGCTTAAAATCACTAATTGAAGACCAAGGGGTAATGGATTTCCTGAAAGCGTCTAGTATAATAATGTTGCAGGAAACCTGGTCGATGTCTAATGAACCCCTTATCGGCTACATAGAATACTGTAATAATGCAACACATGAAGCCAACTCAGGTCGCCCACGTGGGGGTCTTTCTATATACATCTCTACAAATCTTAAAGCATCTCACTTTGAAATTGACCTCCATGTTAAATGGCTCCAGTGTGTTAAACTAATAGCCAGTCATTCAATTATCTTATTAAATGTGTACTTAAGTTGTAAAAAGAAAGTTAGATCTTCTCAAATAATCCTGCTTTGGGGAATGGTAAAAACTTTATATTATGAGCATTTGGATTCAGTATTTATTATTTCAGGTGATTTTAATATGCACTTTGATCCTTTAAATGGGCAGACTCTTGACTTAAAACGGTTAGCTCAATGGACAGAATATGAGTTCAAAAAATACAACTTAAAGACTCTGCATGATTCTGATAATATTCCTACATTTAACAAGGGTGAATGTTCCTCTGTAATAGACTATACTATACTGTCTGAGAAATTAAATCATTTAGTAAAAAATTACGAGATCGTCCCGAGGATCGAAAGCGATCATAATCCACAAGTCATTCTCTTTGACATTGAACCGGAGTATCTGCCAGAAACTAGGACTATGATAAAAGTTCCAACAGCCTTTAATCTTAAAAGGTTAGTTTGGAATGGAAAAACTGAGGATAAAATTCTGGGTGTTCTTGGCTGTTTAATTCAGGATACGCACTCTGCTTATGCTGAAGGGCAGTCTATGGTTGAGCTTTGGTCTCATTTGTGTGATAAATTAGTAGCTAAATTTGCTAGAGATGAGCCCTGTAAGGGTATAACACTAAATCCCCGGAGACCAGGATGGTATTCTTTCCACTTACTTGAACAAAAAAGAAAACTTAATAAAGAAATAAGATTACTTTACAGGAATAATACCAGGCTACCACGTCTCAATATATCATGTAAAATTAGAGAGTTAAAACAGAGATACAAGAAGGAAATATGGATAGCAAAACAAGCCTATTATGAATCAATTTGGGCAAAGGTCCATCATGCATGTAAATCTAAAGATCTTCGGTTATTCTGGAGTATCATTAATGATATTGAGAATGGTAATAATAGAGGCAGCAGTGCTAATGTTGATGAAGTGAGTTGGGTGAGCTTTTTTAATGAAAAAATGGATACAGAATATTTAGATGATGATAAATATAGTAATAATAGGTTAGATGAAATGCATAAAGTAAAAGATAGGGGGAGTGGGGGTGGCATCTCTCCTCCTCATTGTACAGTGGATACGAAACCCTGGTCGCTCAATAAAGTAAAAAAGGCGATAAAAAGGATCAAATCCAACGGAGCACCGGGTCCAAATGGTATCCCAAATGCAATATTTAAGGCTGAATTGAGTAATTGGCCTGAGTTATTAATGCTTTTATTTAATGAGATTCTTAAATCAGGTCTTCTTCCGTTATCCTGGCACGGGAGCATTATACAGCCGATCTACAAATGTGGCCCGCAGGATAATCCGGCTAATTACCGTTTAATTACACTCACTGACGTAGAGGCAAAAATATTTGCTAGTTGTTTGCTGGAAGAGTTAGAGACTTGGGCCTCACAGGAGGAGCTGATTCCTAAATTTCAAACAGGGTTTAGAAGGGGCGAATCAACCCATACAAATTTGATTTTATTAACGTTACTAGGTGAGAGAGCCAAAAGTAGGAAGCAAAGATTATATGTTTGTTTTATTGATTTAAAAGCCGCTTTTGATTCTGTACCACGAAATAGACTTTGGAGGAAGCTACAGAACTGGGGTATTCCAGAATCTCTATTAAAAATGATTATATTGCTATACTCCAACACCTGGGTGCAAATCAAAATAGGCGATGGCAAACACATGACCCAACGTTTAGCTACAAATGTGGGACTAAAACAGGGGTGTGTCTTGGCTCCTTGCCTTTTTAATCTTTTTATGGCTGATTTACCAGCCCATTTTAACAATATAAATTCGCATTCGCCTTCTATTCATGGCCAGGAAATCAAATATATGCAATATGCAGACGATACGATCTTAATGAGCCAAACAGAAATAGGATTAAAAAGATTAATTAACTCTTTTAATGGTTATGTTACACAAAATGGTCTGACAATCAATATAAAAAAGACAAAGATAATGACTATGGGAAAAGGGAAGCCTAGGATTAATGAGTGGAATATTAACGGTATGATAATTGAAAATGTGAAATTATACAAATACCTTGGAATCATGTTTGACGATGGTTTGATTTTTAGACAGCATTTTAATAGTCTTGAAGCTAGGGGTTGCTCACTTGCATTTGCTTTTAGAAAATTAAGAGACAAACTATTATGCCCCAATTACGACCATCTGATAAAGGTGATGCGAGCAAAATTAATGCCATCTTTGGAATATTGCTCATTCATCTTCAGGGGCAAAGACGCCAAAGTGCTCGATGATATAGAGATTAGAATATATAAAACTGTTTTTAAAATCCCCAAATATATTAGTCGAGCAAACATAAGACTGGAATTTGGTTTGAAAAAACAATCTCTGGCGCGTCAATCTACATTCTTGAAGTCTCTTTTAACATTAGTCCGTTCAGAGGAAGGCTCACTGGCAAAGTTATGCTGGCTTGAAATCTCAGAAGGGGAATATTCAAAAAATTGGCAGCTGTATTTTAATGAATGTATAAGTAAATTTGACTGCTCTAATTTGGCTGATGAACTGAGGAGCAGGATCGTTTTTAAAAAAGAGATGAACCAAATGGCCGCATTATTAACGACTATAGCGGACAAGGAGGAATTAAGAAAAAGAAGTCATTTCTGGACAGTTGCAAACTCTTTCGGTAGGCTGTCACCTCAATCTTACTTGTCTTATCATTTAAAACCTAGGCTTAAGAATACATTTATGTATTTAAGGCTGGGAAGATATCCGACAAAGGACGGTATACCAAAATGGGAAAATCAATGGGAATCTAGCATTTGCAGGCTTTGTAGTCAAAGGGAGGAAACACTAACACACATCGTAACCTTATGTCCAGCTTTGGCAGAGGCTCGGAAGTTGATCCTAAAACCAATTTTTAATGAATTAGGAATTAGAACATGCAGGCAAGCAATTATTACCTGTTTGAGTGGGGCCAATATCAAAGTTACTTACCACTTTGTTAAGTTCATTATTATTGTTGAGAAGAAACTTAAAGACGAAGAACAAGTAAATAACGGTTTATTGTGATCCAAAGTAAAAAAAAAAAAAAAAAAAAAATGAAACCTATTTTAGGAATTGTTTAAATCAAAATGTATGCCAGTTGAAGGGGCTATTAGTTTAATTTACTATAGTTATGCATATTGCACTTTACTATAGCTAGCAAATGGAAAATAGCAAAAAATGTATTATACTAGTATTTCCTACTGCTAACACTGTCACTTTAAGTTAAATGCTGCTATAATAGTGATTGCTGCTAATATATTGTACTCTAGTTAATACCTGTATTTTAATAGTGTGTAAACGCTTAAACATTATTATGGAATTGACTGTATTAATGCAATTTTAGATGATTATTTTAATATGATTATAACTTTGTGCATAGTATATGTTTGTTTATGTGAGTTGCTTTTATCTATTCTTGTTTGTAATGATTTTAATTAATCAACAAATAAAAATACTACTTTGCTTGTCTATCCGGAAACCAAACTGAAAACCTTCTAATAATTTAAGTTTTGCAGACTCATTATCGTAACCTTGTAAGGCAATCCGCAGCCTGTCCAATTTAACTGGTGTACGAGCCCTTGGACCCAGCACCCTTAGCACCTCTGGATCCCCGACCCCCTGAAAACTGTGAGGACGTATTGGAATTTCCTGAACCCGACTGCTTACCCTGCTGGCTCCCTGATGGCTGATTGTCCCAGCATTTGGACAACGGGTGTTTCCTTCCGCAACCAGAGCATTCATGTTTGAATTTACAGTACTCTCTTGTGCAGGAGCCCCCATTAAATTCCCAACAGAAACCAGATCCCGATGGCATGGTTGTAGTGGCCCCCACCCCTCCCCGGGTGGGCTTCCCCTGAAAGGGCCGGTAAACTAACGGGAGACCACTGGCCGTAAAAATGGTCTTCCCCCCAGCTGCTGACCCCATTGTGTGTTGCCATAAATCCATATCGAGCTCACCCCATTTCGCCTCGGGGTCCCAAGCCATCCTGGCCCTAAATTCCTCGTCATATTGAGACCAGGCAAAACCACCCCCGGTGATCTGAGCCTTACGAATCACGTCCATGTATTTAAAAAGGGACACGCTGCGCTCAGGGAACTTTTCGCAATATACACTAGCATAAATCAAGAACGCAGCTGTCCAGTTCTCGATATTCAAAGGCACTTTAGGACGTTTAGCCAGCTCAAATTCCTCCTCTTTGGACTCTTCCTTAGACCGGACTTCCCGGTGTAGAAGCTTAAGGAGCTCCACATACTCACCATTCCAAATACGTTCTTTGGTACTTAGCATTAGATGAGCACCCAGAGGTTTCGTAACCCCCATGTATGGTAATTTTTTGATTTTCAACTCCTTACTGGCCACTGGCTCTTTAACATTGCTGGAAGCACCAGCCATAACACCACTGTCCACTTTGTCTGTAACTTTGCTGGAAGCACCAGCCATAACGTTGCTGGAAGCACCAGCCATAACACCACTGTCCACTCTGTATGTAACTTTGCTGGAAGCACCAGCCATAACGTTGCTGGAAGCACCAGCCATAACACCACTTTCCCCTTTATCCATTACATCCATCACTTCATCAGTGCCCACTGCAGTGTCTTTTACATAACGACCTTTGACCAGACGGCCATCACCAATGACCACATCAGTTTCACCACCGGTACCCACAGACACCATAACAGGTTTGGCCTGTGGGGCCGTTTGCTCACCTGGCAACAGAGAGACAGCTCTCGATGGCTCCGCCCGTGGCGCCGAGGACAATGCATCCGGTCTACGAGGCGCCCTACCCGATGGGCCGTGCTCTCTTCTCCCTTGCAGTTGCCTCTGGACCACTGGAGCCTGTAAAATACTATGAGAAGCATGAGAGGGCACCCCCCCCTCAGGATCCCGCAATTCACCTTCCTCAGGACTCTCCTCATCGTAGTCCAATACCACTGAATCCATACTGGTATGCATTAAGTCACCACGGGTCTTACCCAACCTGGTATCAACAACTGTACATTTAAAAGATTTCGAAACTCCAGGGGGGGGAGCAGACCGTACGCGCCTGTACCTCCCTGCGCGTTGACTCTGTTGCTCCATAGCCGCCGGCAAGGCCTGCCACCTATACCTGCTACTCGTTGGGGCCAGCGGGGTCACGCCAGACCCTCGTGTGCTGGCCGCGGCGGGATCCCTCGGTGGAACAGAGAGGGCTCCTCACTTCCCCTTGGCGAAAAGGGACTGGACCGCGCCCTGCCAAGTCTGGAACTCCGCGCCTAACCTCTTCCTGCAAAGAAAAAGTTTGGACTGGTGTGCTAGGGTTCCTACCATCCACAAACCAACCAGATACATCCCCCCTCCAGTTGGAATCAACAGCCATTCTCCGACCCCTCTCTAAAGAACGACCACGTGCATCAGACCTCAAAGGTACCTCCCGCACCGGAGATCCACCTACAACCTCCTCGTCTCCACTGTGATCCAAATTATCCGGTGCCAATGCCGAAGCAGAAGATTGCCTATAGGCTCTCGAGAATGACTCCTGGCCTGCTAACTCCTTCTGGAGACTGCGCTGCGCAAGCCCCGCTGCGCCAAAATGTTCCCATCCAGGGGAACCACACATAAAATAAGGACCCCCAGAGGCCCCAGATAAGTGAGGAGCTGTACTCCTGGGCCCCTGTATAGGCCCGCCGCTCACCTGGCCAAAACCCCTAGCCGGGCCCAACAAAGTGCCCTGCAAGTTTACCCCCGCCGCACTCAAGACCCCGGGAGCCTGGAACCTTCCCGGACCCATTCCTGAAGCACCAAATGCCGCAGAACCAAAACCAAGAACTGGGTGACGGATCTGTAAACCCGATTGAAAAGACCCACCACTCATAAAAGGAACACCCCCTCCTTCCGCCCGAAAACCTTCCACGTGCCCCAGAGAAACACCCCCAAGGACACTCCCAGAACGCGGATCCTCCAAACCAATATTCGCACCACCAAACGAACCACTTTCGCCCATTTGGGCCAATTCGCCCTCTCCTCTAGAGCCACCACCCACAGATACTACTTCACCAGCCGACGAGCCCGCGTCGAAAACAATAACGGGCTCCCCACATTACCCCCAAAGTCACCCACCCCCGCATCAGCCTCTTGCCCAACGACCTGCAAACCAGAAGACAAACCAGCCCGAAGCCCACCTGCAGTCACATCACGCCCTTCCCCCACTAGACCATCGTAAGGAATCCGTCCTGAAGGGGATAACAACATCCTTTGACCAGCCTCAGGTACAAACTGAGTTTCATTAACGACCAACATGGCGTCATGGGCACCATGCTCAACTTGTTCCCGTTCCGAGTCCTGCAACACAAATTGAACCGAACCCCTACGCCCCCCGCGCACAGAGGCACCGTCAGAAGACTGCCCCCGCCGCTCAAACAGCGGGTCCGAAGCAGAGCGTTTCTTGCTTCTTCCCCGGCCACCCCTGCCTCCTTTCTTCGAAACCTGCCCCCGCCCTGCCATAACCGGAAACTCCCCTGCTCCAGCAACAACTCCCAACTGAAGCGCCGGAGCTTGGGAAGACCCACCCCCCCCCAAACTCAACGCCCCTTGAGCCTCCGGAGCCTCCGAAGTACCGGGCACCCCCCGAACCATCCTTTGTGGGGGCGTCTTCCGAGACCGGGAGCGGCCCCTCTCGCTTACCTGACTCGGACGTCTCTTCTTCGGCGACGAACAAGCCATCACCGCAGCCACCACACCGGCAGAGGCCTGGCATTGAGGCCTAGTCTGCCCACCTCCTGCGAGCAAATCCAAACGACCGGCATCCGCCAACAGGCGCATCGCCTCAATGACTAAGTTCTAAGTACAATCGCAACCGGCAAAGAATGAAAGAATCTCACAAACACACAAGACACTCTCTCACAAAAAAGCTAAAGCACCTAGCCACCAGGTCACCAAACCTAAAATGGTGGCGGTTAGCGGGAAAGGGGGAATTTATACTTGGGCTGGCTGGTCCTACTAGACCAGCCCAAAAACTAGAACATTCTGGCAACTTCTGGAAAGAACCCCTCGCAGCCCTCCCAAACCGCCCGGGGGAGGAGACCTCCCGTCGGTCGGCTCCCTCCCCCAAGCCCCCGATTTCTTTCATAAAATATAGCAAAAAATTCAATGGCTTAGTACCATTTGCCTATTCATACAAATACCTCAGTATTGTTGAATGCATGTCATGCTTCTCGTTTTATTCTTAAACTACCCAACACTCTTCGAATACCCAAATAAAGATACTATATTGTTGATAACCCTTGTTAGCACAAAGCTCCCAAAACCGTAGTGTTCACAAAGTATACATCAGAAAAAACTTTTCTAATTACCGTAGATCCTACAATTTGGTAAGTCTGTTATTAATGGCATAAATTTCATACACGCATGAGAAATGTAGTTATAGGTACAGTGCCGAGTAAGAGTCCATGATAAGCCTCCTCTCTGCCAAGGAAATAATAAACACGACATGCAATTTATATTTAAATACGGCTCAGTAATAGCCAATAAAAAAAAATCCGTATAATTTCAACAACAAAAAAGGGGAATATCACAAAGACTCACCTGACGGGAGCTTGTACAATCATACCATGACGCGAATCAAATGGCCAACCCTGTGTAAGTGCGTCTATTCCCGGCTACATCTTTGAAGCCCTAATTAAGTCATGTGACTTCTCTATCCGGGATAGTCCCTGTTCCTATCTTATGTTGTCAATTATGAGTAGCAGTTGCTCTCCCTACCTTGCTCTTTCCCACGTGAAGCACTGCCCTTGCAACCTGTGGTCGTATATGCAAAGCAGTCAGTAGCAGGAACAGACAATGTATATGGTTTCAAGAGTCCTGTTTATATTCTATAGTTTGCACCCGATGTCCATTTTCCTGGTGTTTCAATAGCAAAGAGGCTGTTAAGTTTAAAAAATTGGGACAAGGGGGTCAACCTGGTATTGGTCTATGGGAACATGAAGTCTCTTTTGCTGCTTCTGCTATTTTGGCAAATCAACATTCATGCATACTGCCTCTTGATGTGTGATACATTCAGATAAATATGTTAGAAGTGGACACTTGTTGATTAGAATCAACAGATAAGGGATGGATGTCAGTGGAAGGATTCCAGCCATGGTTTTATATAGTTGTGTTTTTTGACTGACATGCAACCAGCAGTTTCCCTTATCTTGCAGGCTAGTTCACCATCTCAGGTGTTTCTCCGCATATCCACAGCCAGGACATCATCAGGCTGAAGACTAATAAGCGGAAAAAAGCAAGGCAGCAGGCACCCAGGATCTGGGACAACA